>NW_025335941.1:52710642-52728701 GCF_004798865.1 Varanus komodoensis
AGAGAGAGAGAGAGAGAGAGAGAGAGAGAGAGAGAGAGAGTCAGTCAGTCAGTCAGTCAGTCTCTGGATTCCAGTCCCTTCCTCTCCTTGCAATCAGATTTTTGGGTGAATGACCTGTCATTTGACTAACTGGGCCTTCAGTCAGCCAGAAGGGATAGAACCCTGTCCCACATAATTTAGGAGAAGAAGTGAAAGGCAAGGTAAGTTTAAAGATGATCACATCCAAATACTGGTTTGGAATTCATTTCTGAGCCTGCTGTGCCAGCATAAGTCTCCCCCAACTGCTCTCTAGATATGATTGTGCTGACCGGGGATGATGGCAGCTGTAGTTCTTATTATTTTGAAGACCCAAAGTTGGGCAAAGCTAAGGCAAACTGTCTGTGGGAGGCTAAACTGTACTTCCTTAGTACAAACAGGTCTTGTAAGGGTTGTTGTGCTTGGACATGTGCCTTGAAGTTCTTTTTGTACTGTGTTTCACCATGTGTTTGTCGCTAAGGCAGAGGGTGTGGGCATATGAAGGAACCGAAGGAACAGAAAATCATGCCAAACCACACATGCACCGTGTTTTGCAAAATTAAGAAATGGAAAAGATGGAACCACTGAGCATTATGAATGAATAAGTTTCACTCTGATAACGAAGCCAGGTAATTCAGGAACCTTGGGAAGCAGCCTGGATTGTGTTCCTATTGCACCAAATCCTGTCTCCATACATAAGGGCATAAGAAAAGCCATGCTGGATCAGACCAATGGTCCATCTTGTCCAGCACTCCATACACACGGTCACAACCAGCTGCCCATAGGATCCTTCAGGCAGGATGGGTGTAAGAGCCGCATCTGCTGGTCTATACAGGCAGGCCACCTCTGGTGAAGGAAGTAGCACATAGTCTGCAAAGCTAGTAACCAGCCCCTTTTTCCGTGAATTGGTCCAATCCCCTTTCAAGGCAATCCACATCGATCAGTGCAGTTCAATATGATTCAGTGGCAACAGATCTGGAAGAGACGCTAAGAGATCCAGCTCTGGAAAAGGAAGCAGAAGTAAAAGAACAAGAGAATATGACATATATTTACACATATTCTGCATTAAGAACCAGCTTACATATTAGATAATTCATTCAGGTGTAAGCTGACAACGCAGAGGCATAATAAATGTGTTGAGTCAGCCTCCCAGGTGCTGCAGATGTGTGCCTCCAAATGTTGCCCTGTAGTATGTCTGGTGGTGATGGGTCCCACAGAGTCCACAAAAAAATACTTAATGTGGCCAAGGATCAAATGCAACCATTGTTTTTAAAGAGGGATTCACCCCTTGGCATGCTTGGAAGATGGCTATGAGTATGTTGATTGTAGCAAAACTGTTACTTGCTTGTACCTGAAACCCCCTTGGGGTGTCAGTGATGAAAAGGTGGTTATTAAAACCTGTTGAAGTGTCTTGGAATGATTGATGGAGTTGATGAATTACAGAAAAGGCCAGATTGATTAAGGGCTCCAGTCCTTTGCCTTTTTCCCTTTCATCTGGCACTGTTGAACACAGTGGACTAACTTCTCATGCATATACACAGAATAATGCTGTTCAAACTTATTTTAAAAAAATGAATTCCACTTGCATCATTTTGGAATGACAGTGATAGTTTGAAGAGACTGGATTATTTAATTTAATCTGTGTAAATGTATTTTTATGTTACATTTTTGGATCAAAGAAGAAGGTGAAGAGCTCTGATTATTTGCTTGCTTCCTTGCTAGGGCTAGAACCAACATCTGGAACATCTGGACAGTGCCCCCCCTCCTCTTCTTTTCTGCATTTTGAGCAGTGTCCAGTAGATGGATCTGTCCTTCACATTGCCCATGATTCCTCCAATGTAGTGTTGGCCCTTACCTTGTGTGAGATTAAAAGGGTGTCTGGAGGGCTGCTGCCACTGCAGCTTGCTAAACCCACCAGGATCCACTGGAAAGAGGAGCTCCACCAGAGGACACAAAGCTCTCGAATCAGGAGCTGTCCATGCTCCTTACTCTATTTTGGGTCAGTGCATGGTACTGACCCAAATGGCACCAAACTGGGCCTTGTCAGAGGATTGGAGTGGGTTCCTGCAGAGTAGGGGGCACGTACAAATTATACAGAAAAACTTACTATCATTTTGAAAAATGATCCCAACCTTTCCAAAATTGGGAGTGGCCAAAGCAAGACTGCCTTTATTCCATCCCCAGTGCTGGTCACAGTGAATGGCTGTAGCTAGGGTTTCAGCTAAAGGGAAGCAGAATCTGTAGCCTAATCAGGAAGTTGTTGGACCGGGAGAATTCCACCTCTCTGTGTAAAGGACTTCAGCAGGGGGAATCGGTCATGGGGGCTCATCTGAACACATATGTTGAGGAAAGCAGTGCAACATGAACAGACAGTCAAGTGTTCTGTACCCATTAAGATGCACTTCTGATTCATGCTCTCCTTCATCTGTGTTTTCTTCCTGTTTTTAAAAATGTTCTTACACACGCACAAATTTAGTTTTCTCCATGTATTTTCTGAGTTTGTTTAGAACCTTTAATGGCACAAACTTTGTCTCATCCATTCTGAGTAATAGAAATGAAATATAATAAAATAGTATAAGGAAAATAGATCCTTGTACTATTTTAGGGCTACCCTGGGGCTCCTAGACATTGTCTGAGGAGCCAGGGCGCGAATTGCGGATTTCCCCATTCAAGCCTTTCTCGACTGAGCTACAGACTGGGAGGGGGAAATCCCCACTCAGGCTCCTTATCTCGAGCTCTGCAGAAGCGCCTCCTTTCGCCAAGTCAGTGTCATGACTTTAGGAAAGGAGGAAATGGACATTTTGGAGGGAAGACTGTGGGCAAGGAAGTGATTGGCTGAACCTATAAGCCTCTTGTCCTCTGGCCCATGTGTGTTCTCTAGATGGGCTCAGAGCCCAGTCTAAAAGAAATGGAAGCAAAGGTGAATGGAGTCAGTGGAAAGCTTTCATCACTCCTGTAGCTTCTCCCACCTGAATAGGATAGACCAGGGTGGGCAGGAAAGGGAGTTCCAAGGTGGGTTGGAAATTCAACTTCCAGCATTTCTGACCACTGGCCACACTGGCAGAGTCAAGCACGAGAGTCATAAATCTCTCTTATTCCTTAACATAGCTGGTTATGTGACCTGGATTTCCCTTAGTGAAGTATATGTACTATTATGACCAAATAATTTCACAGAACTCTATCTGCCCAGCTTTTCCTTTTAGCTTAACTGGTTGCAGGCTGGTGTGAACAGAATGCTGCATTATATGATCCAGGCCGGCTCTTCTGACACTCTTCTGTCCAGCTCTTTCACTCCCCCACCCCAACGTATGTCCTGTTTGCTTGTGGTTTTCCTTTGTTGCATCAGGAGGGACATAAGAGTGGGAAGAACAGGAATCTTCTTTACCTTCATGTTAAGAGTCCACACCCCCACCCTTTAACAAATCCTGCACAAACTGCAAACAAAAATGATGAAACTTCTAGAATCACACAGGAACCTTTCTCTAGACTTTTGTGTCGTGCAGTTCCTGGGAATCAGAAACAAGAGCCTATTTCCATTAATCAAGGTCTCATATCCTTGCATCTGGGAGGTACAGATTGACTGCTTGGGAGCGGGGTGTGTGAATGAGCTGCTTTTCAGCCCTGCCTTCATGGCAGCTGATAAGAAATGGCTCACCTGTTCCCTCCTTCCTGCACAGGTGTGCCAGACTGGGGAAGGGAAGGGAAGGGAAGGGAATGGATTTTCACCTCTACCCCCATCCCGGCAGGGGGGTTTCTTTGAGTCAGTTCCTGCAGGAACAGGCGTGTGTTTATAAGCTGTCATATGTGGAATGTTCCATAAAGCCACAACTATGCCCATGGTAAACACAAAGCTTGTATCCATGTATTTGAATCTGTCTTGTCATGCATCGGATGAAACATTACTTTGCATGCACGTTAAACACAACGGTTAGGATGAGCTGGAAGTGTGTAATCTCTGGACTGGTTGGTAGTGCCAGAGTCCATTTGGATTGCTATTCAATAACTGTATTGTCTTGCGAATTTAATAATATACAAGTATCACACGTAATAAATAACATATTTATTTTTCTATCCTGCTTTTTCACCTCAGCAATAGGACTCAGCAGTGAATAACAAGGAAATCAGGATTAAGAAAATGTTAATTAAAGCAGAGCATAGAACAAGCATATGAAAAACATGATTCAAAGCAATAATAAAATGCATACGCAGCACAGATGAATTAAAATGCGCCAGCTTATATGCCCAAAGCCTGCCAGAATGCAAGCATCTTTGCCTGCCATGGAAAGACAATAGAGAAGTTGCCACCTCACCTTCTTTCACGGGGAGTTCCAGAGTCTGGGAGTAGCCACCAAAAAGACCCTGTCTCCACCCCATATGCCTCTGCCTCTCGTGGTGGGGGGCGGGTGAGAGACGTCCCTCCCCGGAAGGCCATGGGTGTTGACAGGGCAAATGGGGCAGCAAGAGACTTGGGGTGTTAGACCTCTGCTCTGTTTGGAGGACCACCCAGTCTATGTTCTATCCACCTGTTTTGCTTTTATCCACAGATAAAGCAGCACACCATGAGGGAGAACAAGGCCCTCAGAGCTGCGCATTCCCAATTCACACATGTGCAGCAGCCATACTGCAGCCCAGTGGGTCACCCAGTCACGGTCCCCCCCACCATGGCCAAGTGCAGTGAATTTCTATTCAGGTTATAGCACTGGTTTCTGAATGCACATCTCTGCACTTAAATTAGCATGCAGGAGGATTATGCAGATTGGTCAACCCAGAACCCAGCAGGCCACACACTGCCATATCCTAGACCATCTTCAGCCACTGAGCGCAGAAAAAGTGGAACATACCGAACAAATGTTGCTGCACAATGTTATGTGAAATTAAGGCTAGAAAGTCCCTCTTTTCAACAAGCCTGAACAAACTGTGATCTACCAAGCTGAAAGCCCATCTGCTGTATATTGTAGCCTAGCCCTGGTGTGTTTGTTTACTTTTAATCTCAAAGGAATAATGCATACCTTTCAACATGCCAAAGATGAAAACAAGGGAATGTTTACAGTCGCACTCTCATACCGAGTATCTTTTTGTATGTCTCCCACAATCATGATCAGTCTGCATCCTCACTGTTATGCATGGCTGAGAGCTCATTGCCATGTCCTCTGAGTGCAGGACTGCATCAAAGATGGCTGAGGGCCCACGCTGAGAAGGCTGCCCATCGACACGAACTGTGGAACAGCTGTTCTTCCTTTGCACATTCACCTCCTGCTAACTGTGGCCCAGCCCAAGCCCCCAGTGGCAGCGTGAAGGAGTGGGAATCTCACTGCCGGCTTGCTCACTGGCTGTCTGCTTGACCAGGTCAGCTTCAAGGGGAGCTATGGTCAGGCCCCTGCTTGAGGACCACCGCCCAGCAGGGACCCACAGACAAGAGCCTCCCTGGACTTGCTGCTCCTCGTCACCACTGGGATGCCTTGTTCAGCTGCTCGCGCTCTAGCCTAGATAATGGTGGTAGTAAGAAGAAGAGCACCAAATGTCCCTCCATCATTTTCCACGTAGAATTGTAGAATCTTAGAACAGTAGAGTTGGAAGGGGCTTGCTAGGCCATCGAGCCCAACTCTCTACCCAGTGCAGGACTCCAAGTTAAACCACCCCTTTCATCTTGAATGGCTCCAGTGTGGGAGCACCAACAAGCCTCTGTAGGTCATGGGTTCCATTGCTGTACTGTTCTAACAGTCAGGAAGTTTTTCCTGAGGTCCAGCTGGAACCTGGCTTCCTGTAACTTGAGCCCATTATTCCATGACCTGCACTCTGCGATGATAGAGATCCCAGCCCTCTTCTGTGTGAGAGCCTTTCAAGTACCCCCAGTCCCCCAGTTACGAACATCCGAGTTAAGAACAACCCCTACTTATGAATAAACAAACCCAGAAGTCCGACCTTGTCCTTTAGTGGCAAGTGGGTACCCATAGGTGCTAGCTGGCAAGCAGGCACTGGGCAGCAAGTCCTGGGCAGTGAGGGGAGGATGAAAGATGGAAGGAAGGAAGGAAGGAAGGAAGGAAGGAAGGAAGGAAGGAAGGAAGGAAGGGGAAGGAGGAGGGGAAAAGTGCCAAGTGGCACCAGCAAGCAGTGAAGTCAGAACTCAAAAGTGACTCCAGTGGTAGCCCTGCTCCAGCAGCACAATCAAACCCTGATTCTCCAGCACCAGGTTGATCATCATCCAGTTAATGTTAGGCTTAATGGTAGGTCAAGAAGTGCTAACCTTTAATAATCTTTCTACTATTTTTTCTATCTTTCTATCTAAACTTGGTTAAGAATCATACTGTATACCTACATACCCACATACAGATTCTCCCCCACCTTTCTCTCTTCAGTACCTGTAGTTACTGTTTTACTATCATTATTGAAATGCTGCATTGTGTTTAAGATGTTTTACTGAATATGGAAGTGTTTCATATGTTTCTATTGTATGTGATCCAACTTACATACAAATTCAACTTAAAGACGATCTCAAGAACAGAACACATTCTTAACTCAGAGACTAGGTGTATTTGAATCTTCTGAATCTTCTCTTCTCAAGACTAAACATGCCCAGTTCTTTCCATCTCTCCTCACAGGACTTTGTTTCCAGTCCCTGCATCATCCTTGTTGTTCTCCACTGAACTCTTTCCAGTCCGTCTGCATCTTTCTTGACATGTGGTGCCCAGAACTGGACTCAGTACTTGAGATGGGGTCTAACTAGTGCTGAGTAGAGGTGAACCAGTACCTCACCTGCCAAACAAGCAAGGGTAGCAGTGAGGAGAAATTAGAAGAGGGTCAACAACAGCTAGTCACAACCCCCATGAGAAAGAGGAGCCCATTAAAGGTATTTTGCCTATGGACCATCAAAGGCATGGTGTTAGCTCCATCTGTACCATCTCTCTGTTAGGAAAGGACCTGGTCTGGGTTGATTTAAAAGACAAGGGAGAAATGGTTCTTTTTGGTTCCTGTTATGCTGATGGCTAGATGAGGGCTTTCAACCCTGCTTAACATTGTCCATGCTGGCTGGGGTTGATAAGCGCTGCAGTCAAAACATCTGGAGGGAGCCAGCTTGGGGAAATTAATTTAGCAAGTAGCTTAATATTTCCAGTTTGGGATAATTCTCCAGCCTCTGACATTTATTGGTAAAGATAGCAAGAAAGGATGAGTTTGGAATTGGCTTATTTACTTAATGTGTCTGGTATTTTTTGACTTGGTCTCAGGAACTGGGATAATTAATTTTGTGATTTTTAACTGAGATGTCATTCTGAATCAGTAAACAGTAACCATGATGACTTGGTTGAAATTTACTGATAAGTACCAAATCTTTATAGCTTTCTCTGCTGGCCTCCTCATAAAATGATTGAAATTTACTATAGAAATGCCCTAAAAAGCAGTCCTATGCTGACAGACTATATAGTATTTATTATGTGTATATATTCATGTTTCATTCAGACATCGGTTCACTTCCTGTTATGATTCATAATTTATATAGATGGTTTTTGTATAAAAATCCAGTCAATCAGTTCATGCAAGTCAATCAAAATTCAATGACCAAATCCTAAGACAGGCAAAATCACATCTGAAGCTAGAAAGAGTTGTTTGTTTAGAAGAAAGGGTTATTCCCATCCATGAAAAAGAAACTCCTACTTATTAGTAATTTCCAAATCAAGGCTTTAGAAGGTAGCAGCCCGTGTTGTGTGTCACTCTGCTAAAAGGAGGCTTTTCTGTGTTTGGCAAGTCAGCGGATGTTATAATATTGTGAGTCATGATTTTGTTGATTTTGTACCAGAGTCATGAAGCGTATATATAGAGGGACACTGGAAGCACACAGACAGATCCACTGGCAGAGGGCAGAGTTGGGACACTCAGCCAGGTGCAGAACTGAAAGCCAAGATGAAGCGTTTCCTGCTGATCGTCGCCCTCTGTGGAGCACTTTCTTGTGCCTTGCCTGTAATCCAAGAAACTGAACAAATCTCCAAAGAGGACATGATGCTTGCCAAGGTAACAGTTGAAGGGAGTGCTTAGATGGAGCAGAAGAGAAGCAGATGCTGTTAGCACATTGACTAGAAATAGGTAGTCTTTAAGTGTGTTGCATAACAGGACACTGGGTGTGATCTTATGCATAATGATGGGCTGGGAAATGTTGGATTCAGGCCCCATTCCCTGCATGTTGGGGATGGGTAAGTTGACGCTTCTTGGCCTCCATTCCTTTATCTGGAAAACAGATGCGATAGATGAATGGCTTTCTTCATTGGGAACAAAGGCCCATTTTGAAAAGCAAAAAACTCCATGTAAACATTTTTAACTATTCTAATGTGTCTGCTCTTCTCATCAGAAATATATGGAAAGCTACTACCCTGAATCAGACTCAACGCCTGTTGTAAGAAGCAAAATCATCCCTGAACACAGAATACTACAAATGCAGCAGTTCTTTGGACTGAAAGTGACAGGCAAACTAGATAAAAACACTTTGGATGCAATGAAAAAACCCAGGTGTGGCGTTCCTGATATAGGGGAATACAATACTTTTCCCAGTTCTCCAAAATGGAAAAAGAACGACTTGAAATATCGGTAAGATTGCCATACCATTCAAAGAGCTTTGGCTATTGGGTGGTATAGAGATGTAATAAATAAAATAAAGAGTAATAATGCTTCCCTTTCATGCTATGATGCCACTTAAAGATGTTATTATTAGAGCATTCCCTGGCTCCCAGGATCCAGAACAGTATCCTGGAATAGAAAGTATATAGGAAGGATTTTGTGGGGAAGAGGAATGGAATGGAGTATCCTGGAAGAAGGCTTACACCTTTAACTCCAAGTGCTCCAGAGTACACCTATTTTCAGGTTGGTTTGATAGTAAGCCTGTATGATTCCTTGGAAAGATGAGTGATGGCTTTCCCTGAAAGTCGGCTGGTCCACCATTCCTGATCTTTCCCTGCCATGAAGATCTGCTGTGATATGCTGAGTACGTTGCAGGTGGCACTGGCAGTTTGTATGAAGCCCGGTGTGCCTGGTCGTTGCACCCAAAAGCCTATGTAGACATCCCTAGAAATGCAGATGTGAAGTGAAGCAGCTGTGAAATGATGCATATGCTTGAAGGGGGATGTCTCTTATTCTGTCCATCAATTCAACTATTGCTGGCTATTCCACAGTGTTCTGAACTACACACCAGACATGGACAAGGCAGATGTAGATAATGCAATTGCGAGAGCCTGGAAAGTGTGGAGTGATGTGACCCCCCTGACCTTCACCCGGGTTTATGGAGAGTCTGCAGATATAGATATTTCTTTCGCTGCTGGATGTAAGTAATCACATACAAATGAAACCTGGGTAGAATCACCTAATTCTTGAGTGGAAGACTGATATCTGTGTTTTTGACTTTTTAAGCCCATGGTGACTATATTCCCTTTGATGGACAAGGTGGACAGCTGGCTCATGCCTACTCACCTGCCTTTGGTGGAGATGCCCATTTTGATGAGGATGAAATATGGACAAGAGATTTGAAAGGTATTCTTCCCTCTCAAATCATTCAGTTGTGCATGTGTTTGTTACAGCTTCAGGTGATTCCTAGCACCATGAACTGCAAAGTGATGAGATGCAAGGACCAGTCAGGTTTCATAAGGGAGAATGTGGGGTTTTGTCATTACTTTTAAGACAAAAGCAGCTCTAATGTTATTTCTTGGTCTTATGGTCCATTGATGAAGACATAGTAAGACAGTCAATCGTAGCTCCAGTAAAAGCAATGATATTGGTAATGTGAACCAACCAGGACAAGTTATGAGCTGCCATGCTGAACACAGCTCACCAGGTTGTATTGTGGCAACCTGAGTGCTTGGAAAATTCTCCACTCCCACATTTTCACACACTTTTTGTAGCCCTTATTGGGGTCTGTCTGGCCTGCTGTAAATGAGGGAAATGAGCACAACCCTGTATTGAGTTTGGTGGGTCACAAACATGAGACTACAGAGTAATGGGAAAGCTGTCCATCCAAGTCTAGCTTTCATTATTTCAATGCATAACTTGCATATTTGCATAAAGAAAATTTAAGTTATAAAATATACTATAAAAGTGTGACCCTAGTGTGTGTTGGCACTTCCTATGAACTCCACTATGAAATATATTTCATACATATACCAATGTCTGGGTTTGTGCAACATGATAGCACATTGTGGGTTGCTACCCATGATAGGTTGTCCTGTCATGTGACCTAAGACTGATTACTGTAGGGAACTGAGAGTAAGTTACCTGCTTTTGTAAATTAAAGATGCATATTTCTGATGGCTAGAAGCAGAAGGCACATATCATCATCAGTCATTATATTTCTGTACCACCTATAGCCGAAACTCTCTGGGTGGTTCACAGCATTAAGTCACCCACTAAGATTCCAACCAGGAATTAGGCAGGATCAGGCACTTCAGGCTATATGAAAGCTATGTCATGTGCCACAGCCTTCTAGAAACCATGCCTGATAGGCATTTTTATGCAGTAGTCAAATATTCAAGAACAAGCAAATGAGTCTATTTCTAGTTGGAGACGCCTTCATAATGCAGTTTTATCTTGCTTTTACCTCAGCTGCTTTTAAAACAAATCTGCAAAAATGCATTTAAACATTCATTAAATATGTAATTTATCTTCAAACATGCATCTCTAAATGTATTCCTTCCTAAAATGCACATTTTGGATTGCATTTTGTTTTTGTTTGGTTGGTTGGTTGGATTTTTGGAAGGAGACATGACAGTAGGACAGTTTCCAGAGAGTAACTAACTTACTTTATTGCAGCAAAATCATTAAGGGTCTTGTCACACTTGAAGACTAAGTTCTAGTATGTATTTATGGAGCCACAAAATGCAAAATGTGAAAGCAGTGTAATAATCCTAAAATTAGTCCAAAAGTACAGATTGGGCCAGTTCATATCACAGTTTGTAAAGACCGAATTCCTCAGAGTTCAGGACTAATGCACAATGTCATGTTATTTTTAAGCAAAAGTAAATCATGTTCTCTTGTTTTCCTTTAGGAACTAACCTGTTTCTTGTTGCTGCCCATGAGTTTGGCCACTCCCTGGGACTTGGGCATTCCAGGGTTTGGGGGGCCCTGATGTTTCCAACCTACCAGCCTTGGGATCCCCAGAACCTCAGGCTGCATCCAGATGACATTGAAGGCATCCAACATCTGTATGGTAAGTGCAGTTGCTGAGCAGAATTTGTGGATTGATTCCATGTACAAGCATTGAATCCAGGTTTAGGCCTATGCAGCTGGGCTGGTGGGAAGAGGGATCTCCTCTTCCTGTCCCCTGTGGCACTCCTGTCCGCCGCCATACTCCACCCCAGCCTGATTTTCAGGGTCCCCCCCTTTCTCTCCATGACACAGCATTTTATATATGAATTTCTAATATTTTTATCCTGCCCTTTTTCCTGCAAGCAATTCAAGGCCACGCACATAATCTCCTACTCTCTTCATAGCAACCCTGTGAGGCAGCTTAAGCTGAGACAGAGTGACTGGGCCAAGGTTACCCAGAGTGCTCCATGGCCAAGTGGGGATGAGAAGCAGGCTCTCCCGAGTCCCAGGTCAACACACTACATACCACACTGGCTCTCAGCAATGCCCCCAGTCCTATGTGTAGCATGGAAAAGCAAGTTGCACTCATTGCTAAAGAGGACAGTTTTTGCAAGCAGAAGCTGCCAACCCTGGACATTTGCCTACTTGTTGATCTGAGGTCAAGTTATTTGAATGTTTGTGGAGGAACCCAGTAAATGTAATGTTTGACCATAGGGATATCTGCTATGGGCAGATGTAGCTCCGTCTTCTCCTCCTCCTCCTCCTCCTCCTCCTCCTCCTCCTCCTCCTCCTCCAATACTTTCTTATTGCAAAGTAAGATCAACTGAACACAACCAATGGTACTGACTTAAAACAGACAGTCATGGATTTGGGCTGTGGGTTTTCTGCCCATTGCTAACATGGATTCTGGATCCTCCTAGGTCCAGCCAAGTGTTAATTAATGGTTTGAGTTTTAAAGAACTTATCATTGAGTATATTGCTGTGTCTCACTTTACTATCTTAGAACAATGTTGCTTGCACTGTCTTGGAGCTGTATCTTTCCAAATGCTGACTGTCCTTCAGCTATTCTCTTTACCTCTTTTCCAAGGATCCCCTGAAGATAGTGAAGGTTCATCAGGAAACAATGTACCACCACCAGTCGTTCCAACAGAAGCACCATCAACAGACATGTGTGACCCTCACCTAACTTTTGATGCAGTTACTACTCTCCGAAAGGAAACTGTGTTCTTTAAAGACAGGTAAATTAGGCCAACCATTGAGTCCATTTAATTCTAGACACTCCCGTACCTGTGACTGAACCTGGGATCTTTTGTATGTAAACGTACAAACCAATGGACCAATGTCCAGTCAATCTTCAGTAAATATTCAAATATTCTTTCTGCTTTTCTTTGCTCCAGCTTCTTCTGGAGAAAGAATCCCTTGAGAAGAGACATTGAAAAAACTCCTATTTCTGCTTTCTGGCCAGTGTTGAGCAGTGGTATAGATGCTGCCTATGAAAATGAAGTTGATGACACAGTATTTCTTTTCAAAGGTAAGTACTCTAAATTGTGTATGTTTCTGCTTAATGCAAATGTGCTGAAAGTTATGTATCTAAGGAGGTTGGAAAGAAGAAAAAAATGCCCCATTACTGAACTGTCACAGACTGTGTGCAACTTGATATCATCGCCAGGTTCCCATTGCTGCAGTGGCTACAATAGTGGCCTAAAGTGAAGTAAGATGTTCCTTGTACAAGAATCTGTATTTACTGATTTATTTATTTATATTTATGTTCCATCTTATTTCCTCCCAAGCAACTCAGGGTGGCTTACATATTTCTCCTCCTCTCAACCATATGCTCAGAAAAACAACCCTGTAAGGTAGACTGACCTGAGAGGTTGTGATTGGTCCAAAGTCACTCAGTAAGCTCCACAGCTGAGCTGGGATGAGAATCCAGATCTCCTGAGTTCCACTCCCATACTCTTAAACACTCCATCACACTAGCTTTCCTAATGCACTTTGGTTTCTTCTTTTGTCCTTTTTTCTGATGACAGTTTCTGTAATGTCCTTTCTAGAGAATGTAGTATAAGGAGAGCCCAGAGGATCTAATTAGCATCCATTTAATCTTTCCTTCCACAGGACATAAGTACTGGGCTACCAAGGGAAGCATCATTCAGCCTGGATTCCCAAAGAACATCCACCACTTGGGCTTCCCCAGAACAGTTCAGAAAATTGATGCAGCTGCTTATGACAAAAGCTCAAAGAAAACATACTTCTTTTCAGGCAACAGCTATTGGAGGTAAGGGGGAAATTTTCCAACCCATGCTGAAAAGGCCCGAAAGCAAGCCACTGCATGCTTTTAATCCCTTGCCACCTCAATACAAAGAATGCACCCCATTCCTCTTGCTGATTTACTGTGCACCCCCAAATCAACTCTTGATTTGGGGTTGATCACATCTGGTTCCCTCTCCAGAAAGCTGTTCTTCTCCCACTTGAAGTGAATGGCTTTTTATAGTCTCTAGTAATGCTAGCCAGTACGGAACAGGTCATAGAGTGTTGGACAAGAGGTCCAGGTTCTAGTCCCCAGCAGGTCACAAAACTAACAGGGTGACTTGAGGCCAGTCACTGATTCACAGCCTAACCTACCTCATAAAATTGTTTTAAAGTCAGAGCAGAGAGGAGGAGGTTTATTTAAGCCCCTTTGGGTTCTTTGGAGGTAGAAAGCCAGTGTGGTGTGGTGGTTAGAGTGTTAGACTGAGGACCTGGGAGATCTGGGTTCTAATCCCCACTTGGCCATGAACCTTCAGACTCTCAGCCCAACTTACCTCACAGGGTTCTTGTTGTGAGGATAAAAGCTGGAGCTATGTAAACTGCTATGGAGTTCCTCACAAGAGAAAAAGCAAGATAGAAATCCAATGTCAGCATCAGCATGATAATGATATAACATCACAGATTTAAATAATCTGCTACTTTTAATTGTCACTTAGCTGAGAAAATTGCCCCATGAGAAGCTGTTCTGCATCACCTTCAGTTGAGGTGTTTGCTCTGACCTCCAAGCTGCATTACTGTACAGAATAACTTTGGAATGGTGACTCCCAAGGAGCACACAAAGCCTCTCACTCAAACTCCAGCCCATTTACCCTTATTCTGGTGGTGGAAAAGCAACCCCACCTCCTTTCCCCAATAGCAGTATGACTTGGAATCACCAGCACATGTCAAATGCCATGATTTTACATGCATCATGCCCTGTCACATGTTTCACATGTAAAAGGATTCCATGAAGCTATTTCAGGGTGGTTCCCATGCCTTGCTCTTACATGCATTTTCAACCCATGAATTTCTTTAGATACGATGAAGCCAAGCATTCCATGGAGAAAGGCTATCCAAGGAAGATAACGGTGGATTTCCATGAAACTGGTCACAAGGTGGATGCTGCTTTTCTAGTCAATGGTAAGCAGAAGATCTTAATAGTATTGACATCCAAAGCACAGTAGAGTGAGTGTTTGGTTGTAATTGCAAGGGAAATGAATTATTTCCATAAAAATAATTCTGTATTTATTCTGTATAATTCTGTATTTCTGGGGCTCCTGTAAGTTGGTATCTCAGGACTGTGTCCATGTCAGAACTTAGGAAGAATTAATCATCATGCATGGAATCCTGTCTGTAAGGTGGGAGAAGACATTGCAAGTTCAAGGGTGATGCTATCTATAGAATTTTGGAGGTCTCAGTGAGCTTCTTCGAGTTGACCAAGCTCTCTGGGCAAAAAAGATTTCTGAATGCCTAATTCTGGTTTCTGTCCTTATTAATGAGAACACTTGTTCTGAAAAACTATCCACCATGATGTGGATGCCCTAAGCTTCCAGATAACACTGAGTCTGTACCATTTGCCAAACCTGAGGCTTGCAGACACACAAAAAATCTTCAAGAACCATTCCTGTGATTAACAGCTCCTTTTAATTGGCCTATATGTCAATGTATGTATTCACACAAGCAGTTGCATCAGTGTAAGTTCCATTCCTTTCACTGATTCTGCAGCAGCGTATCAATCATACCAAACCGTATATATTTCCTGTTTTAAATATGGTGTCCTTTCTGAGAAGAAACATTGCATTCAAATGTGAAGAATTCTAGAGAGAAAAATGCAAGCTTCAGTACAGGACTGGAGAGCCGCCTGCACCTATCAGATTCACAATCTTTACCTTTCTCATGGTTCTTTCAGGACATCTCTACCTCTTCAACGGCTCCAAGCAATATGAGTTTGACAGCAGAACCAAACAATTTCTGGGAGAAACGAAGAGCAACCGCAGGCTTGGCTGCCAATGATGACTAAGGAAGCATGAAGTAGGCAATGGAATTCCTGCATCGCGGTGCATCAATCGAGCACCAACTTCTGCATTGTGCTGGCCTTCCTTGTGCCAGCCTCCTGCTTTTGAGCCACCAAAAAATACTGCCATGACTGACCACTTTTAGTAAATCAAAAGGTTAACTCTGAATATGTATCTATTTAATATAAATTATTGCATTAAAATATTTGTCAACTTCTTTGTGGCTATGTCAAGTGATTTGTCTTTCCATATAAGATGCTTCTGGTTGGTTTTGTTGCACACAAGCGTAAATCCACAGGTTCCTACAAGGAGAGGAGGCCAACTGGTCACCTTCTTGCCCCTTCATTTTCATAATGGTCAGCCCAAGCCACTCATTCCTACTCTGTGTTCTGTACTGCATTGTGAGGAGCTTGCTCTTCAGAGAGCTATCCAGTGTTTCCTGCTATCCAGTATCCTGTCTTATTTCATTTGTTTATCAATTTTTAAAATGCTGGCTTTCTGCCAACAGTCTCCCAAAGTGGTATGCTAGGCAGGATTGTAAAAGCTATTTCAAGCAATAAGCTTTTAACAAGAGCATCAGAAAAATCCAGAAAGTGGAACTAGCTGCTAGTTTCCCATTAGCAACCATTAAATGCTGAGGAAAGATATACATTCTCACTGTCACCACAAAAACAAGTAATGGGGGTCAAGTCTAAGTTTCCAGTGCTGAACTTCCTCTCACTGTATAAGTTGTATTTAGCCATTAGGAGTACTTAGACCTGTCCTTTATGGACTTCCCTTTCCCAAGTGAGGGTCCCCAGATGTTTTCACAGATTCATAGATTCACAGAACAGCACTGGTCAGAAGGGGCAAGGAAGGCCATTGAGTCCAACCCCCTGGTAGTCTGGAAGAGCAGACAACCTCTTTTGGCAACCGGTTCCACTGAGGTACTGCTCTCACAGTCAGAATATTCTTCCTTCAGTCTAGCCAGTTCCGTGTCCTACAATCTGGAATGAACGAGAAGAGGTCTTTTCCATCTTCTCTGTGGCAGCCTTTGAGGTACGTGTAGAGTGCTATCAAGTCACCTCATAGTCTTCTTTTCTCAAGGCTGAACAGGCCCAGTTCTTTCAGCCTCTCATCATAAGACTTATTTTCCTGGCCCTGTAATGTCATTTTTGTCCTTCTCTGAACCCTCTCCAGATTATCAGCATTCTTTTAAATTTGATTGCCCAAAACTGAATGCTGTATTCCAGATGAAGAATGACTAATGCAGAGTACAGGAAATGGGTACTTCTGTATTTCTGGAA
The DNA here is from genome assembly GCF_004798865.1 of Varanus komodoensis. Lineage (NCBI taxonomy): Eukaryota > Metazoa > Chordata > Lepidosauria > Squamata > Varanidae > Varanus > Varanus komodoensis. Next base: position 52,727,303 of record NW_025335941.1, read on the forward strand.
GTCATACCTCTGTTTTTGCAAAATAGTGTTGTGTTGTGTGTGTTGTGTTGTTTTTAGGTGCATCACACTGCTGGCTCATATTTAGCTTGTTGTGTACAACAACTCCAAGGTTTTTTACTTTTTCAGTGCTGTTGAGCCAGGTATCCCCATCTTGTATTGGTGCAGATGATTTTTTCCCTTTGGCCTAGGTGGAGAACTTGGCATTTCTCTCTCTTGAATACCATTCTGCTGCATTCAAGCTTGTCTAGGTCTCTCTGGATTTTCTTTTTGCCTTTCAGGGCATTACCCATTCCACCCAGTTTAGTATCATTTGCGAATTTAATTATCTCTCCCTGGATTTCCTTATCAAGATAGTTAATAAAAATGTTGAAGAGTGCTGGTCCCAGGACTGAACCCTGTGGTACCCCACTAGTGACTCTTCTCCAGGATGAGAAACTGCCATTGATGGGCACTCTCTGTGACCTATTTTGAAGCCAGCTATGAATCCACCCAGCAGTAGTTCCGTCAAGCCCACATTTGCTATTTTATTTATTAGGATGTTGTGCGGCATTTTGTCGAAGACTTTGCTAAAACCAAGCTAAATAAAGTGCACTGCATTTCCTTTGTGCATTTGACAATGAATGAGATTAGGTTGGTTCGGCAGGACTTATCCTTCAGAAATCCATTTTGGTTTCTGCTTATCACGACATTTTCCTCAAGGTGTGTTCAGACTGCTTGTTTAATGATTTGCTTCTGTACTTTCCCAGGGATTGAAATTAGACTAGCTGGTCTATAGTTCCCCAGTTCATCTGTCTTCCCTTTCTTGTAGATGGGGATCAATCAGCACTCCTCCAGTCATCTGGCACTTTCCCTGCTCTCCAAGATTTCTCACATATTGTATATAGTGGCCTAGAGAGCTCTTGCACCGGTTACTTTAATAATCTAGGATGGAGGCTGTCAGGTCCTGGAGATCGGAATGCCTCCAGCTCTTCAGGGAGCTCCTTGACCATTTGTCTGTTGGTCTTTGGCTGCCATCCTTTTCTTTCATTTTGCATTACCTCCTCTCTAGGCAGGTCACTTTTCTTTTGTGTGAGAAGACTGGGCTGAAGTAGGAGTTGAGCAACTCTGCTTTTTCCTTGTCATCTGTTATCTTTTTGCCATCCTTGACAAGTTGGTGTATGCCTCTTTCTTTTGTTTGTCTTTTATTTTGTACTTAGCTCTAGAGGTTTTCTTATTATTTTTAACACGCCTCTCTAGTTTCAGTACATAATTCATTTTAGCCTTCCTGACTCCATCCCTGCAAGTTTTTGCTGTCTGTTTATACTCTTCTTTTGAAGCTTGACCTCCTTTCCACTTCCTCTACATTTTCTACTTAGCTTTTAAGTTGTAGCCTAACTTTTTATGAAGCCATAAAGGTGGG
>NW_025335941.1:52728801-52783441 GCF_004798865.1 Varanus komodoensis
AGGGAAAGGGGGAAGGAATGTTTCATTTTCCAACTACTGGGCATGTGTGTGTACATGTGTGTGTGCAAGAGAGAGAAGGGCGGGGGAAGGTCATTGGAACATGAGAGATACACGAAAGCAACTGCAGCAGCAAATCAGAATTGCTGCTGCTTCACCAGAGTCCTCACATGACACTTCCTTCCCCCCCACAGAGCCCCGGCTCACTAGAACCACTCTTCCTGCCTCCAGAACTGTTCCACAGGTCTCTCTCCTCATTGCTCGGTGGATGTGTATCAAGAAAAAACCTCAACACCTAAAACAATCATGATTTCACTGGTTGGAGACAGGAATAGTGACATGACTGAAATAGCAAGGGGAGGACAGGTCAAGGTGAGTGTGGGCATTTTCCTGTGCAAGGCAGAAAGATCTGCCTGCTAAACAGCCAGTGCATGGATGAGTAGCCCCACTGGAAATACACACCTCTCTCCGGACCACCCATGAAACAATAGCCCTAGCCACATAACAAACAACAGACTAACTGCTTATGTTTTGGAAAAACTTTCTTTAATTTTTCCTTTACATACTGCAGATGTGAGATTTCACATGCAAAAGAAAGAAAAATAACGTCACAGGTCATAGATTAATTTGCATCTAATAGGTGGCACAGTGGCTTAAACTGCTGTGCTGCTGGGCTGATTGATCGAAAGGTTGCCGGTTCGAATCTGCACAACGGGGTGAGTTCCCGTTGCTCTGCCCCAGCTCCTGCCAACCTTGCAGCTTGAAAGCATGCAAGTGCAAGTAGATAAATAGGTACTACTTTGGTGGGCAGGTAACAGCGTTCCATGCACTTCAGTATTTAGTCATGCCAGCCATATGACCAAAGAGACTGTCTGCAGACAAACGCTGGCTCCCTCGGCTAGGAAACAGAGATGAGCACCACCCCCTAGAGTCAGGCATGACTGGACTTAATGTCAAGGGGAAACCTTTACCTCTACCTTTAATGTGTAATTTTTTAATTAGCCAAAGATTAAAAAATTAGCCAGATGGGACCCAGCAATGCCAGCGGAGAACAAGGCAGCCAGTGCTTGACACATGGTGGAGCAGAGACGCTGTTGATGCTTTCATTTGTTCTCCACATCATCTCAGACACAGCCAAACCAGACGTTGTTCTTCATTTTCTTAGTAACTCTCTTGTGCTTGATATCAAACTCAACATTCTCTGGACCAGAGAAAAAGTAAAGTTTTCCTGAAAGAATAAAAAGAAATCTGTTAATGCTCTTTGCATCTAAGCATGAGCTGTTCATCAGCATAGCATATCTTGATGTGGTGACCCCCGGATGCTTTGGCTACACTTGTCAGGAGTCCCGGCCAATGACCATGTTGTCTGGGGCTGATGGCATCAAAGTATCTGGCAGGTAGCAGGTGGGGGAAGCTGGTCTTTTATCAAGCGATGTGTGATAAGTCACTGCCTCTTATCCCACTGACTGGTTTCTAGGACAATGCAGTGCAATCCCATATCTCAACGTGGGCTATAGCCCTAACAGTGGGGCCCTCAGACTACAGAGTCCCATGCCCCAGATTATCTTGTTTAATGCTTTATCCCTCTGGCTATTGTACCCAGATCACCAGCATTAAAAAAAAAACCCTTTGTTCTAAATGTTCTTGGAAGCTTCCGCAGCCTAAGTTCATGTTCTTCTTACCTGCATGCTCAAAAGCAGCATCTAACTGAGTCCCGATCCCAGGGAAGTCAGTCTCTATCAGTTTCGGACCCTGCTCCATTACATTTGCAGCTTCATCGTACCTGACAAAGGAAATGGATTGAAGATTAAATGAAGTTGCGAGGATGTTTTGCTGATGTGGCAAACATCAGAAGAAGGCACCAGCAGACACCAGTTCTTCTGCTCCATTGTCGGGGCACCTGTGCAGCGGGGAGCAGTATCTCCCGAGACAGAACTGCTGCATCAGGTGAGCAATGTAATTCCCGACATCAAAGAGAAATGGGCTTTCAAACAGAGGCTTCTCTGTAAAGCAGATGCCTGGCTCCCCTTGTTCTTGTTTTCATGCTGAAGAGATTCAGAAAGATGCGCAGGAGCTGCCTTATCCACACTGACTTGCAGTGGCTCACCAAAGTTTTCTGTCCTACTTGAAAATGTCGGGGATCAGACCTGGGGCTTTGTGCAAGAACTGAGAAGGCTGCCAAGTTAACAGCATTGCAATCACCCACATTTGCATGCCAAGACCCACAATAATCTCTGTGCCTCAGTGGGCGTTACGTTACTCTCCTACAATCAAATGCCATTGTACTGAGCTCCCTCTGCGGACCTCTCACCTTCTTCTGACTGTCAACTAGTTGCTAGGCCCACATGACTCAGAATCTATAAAACATTCTACGTATGTTCTCAAAGTTTGTAGTAGGCAGTGGAGACCGCTTCCCGGTAGCAAGCTGTCCTAAGGAACTACAGGGGGACTGGGCGATCTCAGCAATAAAAACACTGGGGCTCAAGGTGATCTTCCCTGAAGGTCCTGGTAATTCATTCTCATCATTAGAAAAGAGAATCTGACACAGGCAAGGGCTGTCTCAAAAGGGGAGGGGCAAAGTTCTTGGTCACTAATGTTTTGCTCGTCGCTTTCAGCAGCTTCTAGTTCCTATGGCAGAAAATGGAAATCTGATGGCATTTGAGATAAGCAGCAAGAGAGCTGTGGATTTCACACTCATCCGTGCCCGCCATGTTGCAGGAGAAGGAGCTGGAAGTGCTGCTGCCGACACACCCTGCCCCTCTGCCTGTCAACCACGCAAGTGCTTGCAAAGATGAGGAAAGGGGAGAATCAGGGGGAGTCACTGGGGGAAGGGGCCTTGAGGGTCCTGCCCATGGACGCTCCAAAACTGGCATGCTCCTGGGACAAAGAGATGCCTCGGTATTAGGCAGGGGGATTCAAGGGGGTATCAGTGAATATTTGGACCATTTCCTCTTACGTCCAGTATTTGTTGCCTGAAAAGAAGTAGATTTTCCTTGAGTTTTCCTCATAAACAGCAGCATCAATTTTCTTAACATATTCTGGGAAGCCCAAGCTGTGGATACTCTTTGGGTAACCCGGCTCCTCAATGTTGGCATAGAAAGCCCAATAGTTCTCCCCTGTTGTGCAAAATAAAGAGAGGAAAGATTGAAAGGGACCGGTGTGGTAACAATACAAGGTCTTCCATTACAAGCACTGGGGCCCTCCAGTCCCACATCCTCCTGTCCCATCACCTTCAGAAGAAATAGAGAAAAACCTGTGAAAAAGCCCTCCTTCCCTTTTGGACCTATGGAAATCTGAGGGAGAAATCAAGGCTAATGGTGTTCTGCAATATTTATTATTAATTATTATTTCCATTTGCATGCCACCACAACAGCTCATAGCTGAGCTCCTGAGCTTGTTAGCTGCTTGTTAGCTGAACAAAGTTTGTGTCACCTTCAGAGTTCTTAAGGCATTTTCACATATAAGGCATAAAGTAATTTCTGCAGCATTCAGGTGTGTGAAGTCTATATTGGCACAGAAGTTCATTTGCGTGGCAAATGCCTCTCTCCTCTGCATTTTTGTGCATGAAAATGTCCTTAGCAGTAATTCTTGAAGCTTCATTCTTCTTTTTCCATACCTGTCTACTTTATCCTAAGGCCCTGGGGGAAAACTTCCTTTTTCTGTTTCTTCAGATTTGTCCAAGATAAAAAGAAATGTATGGATATTTGAATATTTACCTTTAATAAAATAAACGAGGTTTTCAACTTCATAGGCAGCATCCATGCCAGACTCCAAAGTTGGCCAAAAGGTGGAAATTGGCACATTTTTAATTTCCTTCCTGAAAGGACTTTTCCGCAAGTACAAGCTGAGGCAAAGAATTTTAAAAAGTCATATAAGCTTTACTGTAGCATTTTTTCTAGAAATCTCAGGAAAGAGTTAAAACAATGTGCAAGTTCTCATAAAGTAAAGACTGAAACCCGTGCACAAGTTCTTAGGAATTAAACACTTTAGCCAGTGCTTCATTTCTTGTGAGTTAAAGACTTGAACCCATGTTCGGATTCCCATGAGATGCAGTTCTCCTAAGGTAAAATTTGCACAGCCAGCATGCAATGATCTGGTGTCTCACATGCTTTGGGGCTGAACCACAAAACCTTCATACAGCTGCTAGGACTATATACAGTATATGCAATATTGTTTTATTATTTTAATGTTTTATTGTAAAGTGGGTTGTATTATATTATATTATATGGTTTTATTATCGTAACCTGCCCAGGGAGCAGTATGGCTAATGGGTTGGGTTAGAAATTAAATAATAAACAAATAAATATACAATACACTATACTCTATACACAAGTAGCAAACAGTTTTCCCAATACCTGTCCAGATGATGTCATATTTCTACTCAAAGACATTGAGAAGCCATTTCTTATAGTATAATGCATTTTAGGACACTCAATAGATATGCAGTCCTCTAACTTGAATTTTCTCTAGCTCTTTGGGCAGACTTTCAATGACAGAATTGCACTGCAAAATCCAGTGCAATATTAATATCAGATACTATAGTGCTTTGGATGGATATATTATTTTGAGAAATGTAAAAACAAGTACTTTTTCATTAAAATGAAAAATACATTGAAGAAACAATTCTCCGGGGAGCCTTTGAGCTGGTGGGCAGGGTAAAAACAAACGAATAAACAAACATAAATCATTAAAATGCAAACTGAATGGGTTTGTCCTCCATCCCAAGTTGTGAGTGCCTGATAGTGTTGCAGCAAAGGGGTGGCCGTGGTGCCCCCATGGAAGTTGTGAGTGTATCACTCAGTGCCATTCTGCTCCCGCTGCTCTTTCATCACCTGTTGTTTTGCTTTCTGCTTTGCAATCGCCACGATAGTGGTAATTTATTATGTTCTATTGTATTTCAATGTATTTTATTGTGTTGTAAGCCGCCCTGAGGCTTCGGCAAGGGGCGGCATAGAAATGTTATAATAATAACAACAACAACAACAACAACAACAACAACATGCAAGCATCATATGTTGTGGGCTTGGCTTCAGCAAAGAGGAGCACTCAGCTTTACAGTTACTGAGTAAGATCTATCTGGGTGATTCCTCAGAAGACATACAGCGGATGGGATGAGGCGCTTTGTCCACCTAGTCCAGTGATGGCGAACCTTTTAGAGACCGAGTGCCCAAATTGCAACTCAGAACCCACTTATTTATCACCAAGTGCCAACACTGCGATAAAACCTGAGTTTGCTGACCACCAGCACAAGGGGGCAACGTTCCACTGACCACCAGCTTTTGGCTGGCCCTGAAAAAGGCATCTGAGTGTATTTCCTACCTGACTGTATTTCCTACCTTTCTTGCCTTCTGCTGAAATCAAAACGGGTTGTGCAGACTCGAACTGGTGACCTTTCGATCAACTAGCCCGTCAGCACTACAGTTTAAACCACTGTGCCACCTGCATCCCACTAAAATCACAGTCCATGCAAATCCCTGGCAGCTCACTGACTGCCATGAGAAAGATCCGGGAGTCGCAGCTAATGAGTGACTCATTAGTGCCTGGCACCCTTAATCTTTCCAAATATGCGCATGGCCACTGGGGCGATGGCATGCCAACAGAGAGGGCTCTGCGTGCCCCTTTGGGCACGTGTGCCATAGATTCGCCATCACTGACCTAGTCCCTTCCACCTTTCTCCCAGAAACTCCGCCTGGCTATTTTGACCTCCTTTTTCCACTGCTAGGCTCCCACACTGGAAATATGCCCAGTGAGCATGTGGGAAACCATGGAAAGGAATGCACTAAAAACAGAAGCAAGCAGAGTTAAACAGGAAGGCAGGAAAAGTTCATTCCTTCCAGGTTCACATTTGTTTCAGTCCAGAATTAAGTGTTGAGCATTGCTGCGTGTGCAGCAGTTCTGCTCAGGATTGCATCAGCGGAGAGAGCTTGTTGAAGGAAAATTATTATTCTGATCACATTTCTATACTGGCCATAGCCAAAGCTCTCTGGGTGGTTTGCAAGTGTATGCTCAAGTCACCCATCCAGGTTCTAACCAGGCTGGACCCTGTTTAGCTTCCAAGATTAGGCAGGATAAATGCAGTACGCCATGGCAGGATGCGTGAGTTCTCACTCTTCTTTCCAAGAACCAATTTACCTGTGTTTGAAGAAGAATTTTTCCCCTCGGAGACTGGTGACAGCATCAAAGGTCAGGGGATCTTTGCACAGGTCTCTTGATGGATTTTCTGGTGGGATGTTTGGTGGTGATGGTGGGACTGATGTTTCATCATCATCATCATAATCGTTGCCTGAATTCCTGAAATTTATATTTGAAGTCAAGTAAAAAGGACCACAAATCGAAGCAGAGCCATAGCAGGTATCTAATCTAGAATTCATAGACAACCCACTGCCTTCAGTTTCATGCTATTCATTAGACAAGAGGACTTTGGCAAGAAAACCCCAACTGTTGACATGTTGGGATGCACTGCCTGAAGTTTAGAAGTCAAAGAACAACCCCCTGAAACCATGATTGTAAGTGTGAATGCATCCGAAGATGGAAAATGCCTTAAAACTTCTTAGAGTCTCTTAAAATGAGAGAATGATCTGTTCCTATTTTTTTATTATTATTTTTTATATTTTTTTTAATATATAAATATTGGCTCACACATGAAAGGTCCCTGGTTTAGAGAGCCAGTGTGGTGTAGTCAACACCACAACCTTACACAATCTTACACAATCTTAGGCAACCTGAGTCCTAGTCCTCGCTTATCCATGCCACTCACAGGGTGACTTTGGGCCAGTCACAGACTCTCAGGCCAACCTACCTCACAGGGTTGTTGCTGGGAGAATGAGAGCTGGAGGAAAAGAATTATGCAGGCCACATTCATTGGTTAAAACAAGGATATAAATCAAATAGATACATGCATACATACTTTACATTTATAGCACATCATCTTGTAAGGAATCCAAGGCACCTTCCAAGTTTCTCTTCTGCATTTTATCCTCACCATAACTGCCCAAAGAGCTTCAGCTGTTGGGCAGTCTAGCAACTAATTAATTAATTAAACAACCACTCCATTAGGTAGGCTAGGCATGGAGTCCACAACTTGCCCAAAGTCACTGTGTGAGTGGCCTGGCTGAGTGGGGAGTGGAACCCTGATGTCCTGAACCCCCTGTCTATCACACTAGCTACCATCTTAATTCATATGGTCAAGCAAATATAATATCCATGTCTGAAGATGTGCCCACACACACTGGTTATTATCGCAAGCAGGATTTGCAAAGGACTCTGCATTAGCAGAAAGGGCCTTCATTAGAAAATTGCAGACTCCGATCTTCCTTCCTGCTACGTAGGAGTCCTTAGGTGTGCCTTCCCAGGTACACCTAAATGGGAAAGAGTCCCATTGAAATAGGGACTTACATCCAAGTCAGCTAGAAAATAGGGACCAGAAGAAGAAGAACAGCAGCGACATTGAGTGGCTTCTTAAATTCTAGTGAGGACCACCCGCCTCGTAAAACCTTACATGTCTTGCAGAAGGTTCAACAGCACACAGGGCAGTGCTCCAAAGAGCACATTCATCATGAGGAAACTCTTCATCTTCGTGGTGCTGGAGGCTGGTAGACACACAGCTCTTCAGTCTCTCTCAGGGGACCTGCTCTGAGATGGGATGGAGCTTGTATATATGCACAGTTTCTCAGATTGCAAGAATAGACAGGAACCTGACTCACACCGATTGCAACACTTTCTTTCTCACAATAATGCATGGTCCACTCTCCAGGCTACAAATCCTTATAAGGGGGCTCATAGGGAACACCTTAATCAATTCTTAATCAGATCACAACACACATCTTGAAAAGGACACCTTTTTTTTCTTTCTGCACTGAAAACACAACAAGAAGACCCAGTAAAGCAGGGGATTCAGCCCTCCCCCCCCCCCCATGTAGAGATGTCCTGTGGCAAAAATAACATCTTTTGCAGCATTTTAAGGTGTCATCTAAGAATCCTGTAGCTCCAAACTGCTCATGGTTGCTCTGGGGCTTGGGGGGTGCTTTGCTTTAGGGGAATGTAGCTTATGGGGCTACTAATCCCCCCATGTGTTGAAAAGGAACAAGTGGTGTGGATTTGCCAAGAAGTTACAGAAAATTCTCCTTTCCATGGAAAAAATGGCAAATAACTTGGAAAGCCAAGAGAAGAATTTGTGAGGGTTGTATTTGTCCAGGGAGGTTTGGTTTCTGTATTGTGGAGTAAAAAGCACACCCGTGGACACACACGCAATGCCATCACATATACAATTTAAATTTTCCTTGGAAACAAAAGTGGCTCACTATCAGGAATGGCATTGGCACTTATGACATGCCAGACAGAGAAACATTTCTGAAATTCAGTTGTACATAGTTGTTCTCTAAGAAATAGAAGTCTGTCATATGCAGAATTAATTGCACCCTCTTTGGATCCCAGTTTCAATAGTTAGAAAGTAAAGTATCTGAATAGATAAATGATTTAAAAAGTCAGGTTTGTGCACCTTTAAAATTCTTGAATTCTGACCTGGCTTTCAGTAAGTCTTCATATTTATGCCTGTATTTATTCTTTGGTTGACAAATGCAACTTTTATTTATATTTATATTCCATTGCTTTGTGTGTGTGCACACGCGCATTTATGTTTATATCACTTATATTTATTTCCCTTGTATTTATATTTATCCCTTGATTGACTGTCACTTGGTAGAGTCAAAACAATCCCTAGAAAGGATTCATATCAAAATAATGTGATGCATATATTAGCAAATCTCTAATATTTGGCCTTTTAACAGGCATTTGGCCAATTCACTAAAAAAAAAGAAATGAAGAAAAAACTAATTAAAAGGAATGCAAATTATATAAATTATGATTAATGATGCCTCCCAGGGCAAAAACTTTCTCAAGGTAGCTTGCAAGTATAATTAAAGCATGAGTGTAATTAAATGAGTGTATATCATTGTCACTGGTCACTTGCCGACAAGGGACATCCTCTAAGGAACTCACCTGCAACCGTCCCAGAAAAATCTCTGATGTTCAGTGGAATCAGATACCTGTAGGAAGTAGCCCAATTTCCCCTTCATGTGCATTATTTACTGGTCAATGTCAACATTGACCAGAATACTTTGGGAAATATCCAGAAAAAAGAAATATGTTATTTCCCAAACATATTCCACCATGTGTTATTATTTTGTTCAAAAGCAATTAACAGTCAGTGACCAGTTCGAACACAGTGTATGCAGCTATTTGTTTGAATTAGACACATGAAAATGCAGAAATATCCTGATTTCAAATCCATTGATTCACATTGCTTTGAGCAGAGTCTACCTAGCTATCAGCTGCTCTGGGTTGCAGCCCATAGAGCTTGTTTACGTGCACAAATTGAAGCTGAAAATGCCTGCATGAGCTCAGTCATAGATAGAAGGATATATTTGGTTAGAATGAGTTTGCTGCCCATTCTAGGTAGCAGCAAATGATCTGAAACTTGCTATGGTTTCTCCCTGCCAAATGATGCCACATAGACAATCATGCCCCCCCCCCCCAGTTCCTTCTTTGAAGTTTTGGAAATGAAGCTTCATAACAGGAAGCACCGATTGCACCAAGATGTGACAACTCAGACTGTGTAAGACAACTGAGGTGGCAGACCATAGGGAAGGAAATGGCAAGAGCAAGCTATAAAGTATTTGAAAATAATTAATGGATATCTGCATGTACCGCCTTATCTTGGGCTGTTCCCCTATGGGAGGGAGGGAGGGAAGATTCCTGAGTTCTGGGGGGAAATGGAAAAACTTGCAAAAATAAAAAATGGTGGATTAAGTGTTGCCTACAGGCTTATTCTGTTGCAGAAGGACAAGAAAAAATTGAGCAGGAAAGTGGCAATCGCACCCACAACCTGAGCTAGTACTGTCCAGCCCAGCTGTGGGTAATCAGGAGCTTGGCAGTGTTCAGTCCTGAGTGCAGCACTCATTAATGACTTGCACAAAGTGATATAGGGCACTGAATAATGTGCTCAACTTACAGGAAGCCAGAATCCAGCTGGATATCAGGAAAAAACTTCCTGACTGTTAGAACAGTGCAGTAATGGAGACCCTGGTCTCCCCCTCACTGGAGGCATTCAGGAGGCAACTGGACAAACATCTGCCAGGGATACTTTCTCCTGGAGTCCCACACTGAGCAGGTGATTGGACTTGGCAACCTTATAAGCCCCTTCTGACTCTGCTGATCTATGATTCAACCATTTCATTAATGATTTAGTTGAAGGAGTACAGAGAATGCTTATTGGATGTGCAGATGATGTAAAATTGAGTGGAAATGCTAATAACCAGGGAGTCAGAAACAAAATTCAAACTGATCTTAATAGGTTGGGCTGAAAGCAACAGAATCAAATTTAATAGGGACAAATGCCAATTTCCACTCCTAGGAAAAAGAAACCAAATGCATAGTTACAAGAGGGGTATACCTGATTCAACAATACTTAAAGCAACTTGGAATAGTTGTCATTCCCAAGGTGAATGTGCCAAGACTGTGATGTGGCTGTAAAAAAAGGCAAATGCTATTATGGGCTGCATTCATAGACATGTCACTTCCAAAGCATGCGAAGTATGAGTTCCCTTCTACTCAGCACTGGCTCGGCCTCCTCTTGAGTACTGTGTCCAGTTCTGGGCACCACAATTCAAGAAAGATGGAGACAAGCTGGAAAAGGTCAGTGGAGTTGATGATCAGAGGACTAGAAACAATGCCCTGAGAGGAAGACTAGAAGAATTGGGCAGGTTTAGCCTTGGGATTAGAAGACTGAGGGGAGATATGATAACATGATTCAAGTTGTCACACAAAGAGGACCAGGATCTCTTCTTGATCATGGCAGAGTGCAGGACACAGAAAAATTGGCTTGAGTTACTGGAAGCCAGATTCTGGCTGAATGTCAGGAAAAACTTCCTGACGGTTGAAGCAATACACCAATGGAACCAGTGACCTAGGGCTCTCCCAAGCAGGAGACATTCAGGAGGCGGCTGGATAGCCCTTGGTTAGGGATGCTTGAGCTTGGAGTCCTTCAGTGAGCAGGGGGTTTTGGTTCCTTCTGATTCTACCGTTCTGTGATTCTAGGATGCTGCACCTGAAGAGGCAGACTGCTCACCTCCAAAGCTTTGCAGCTGTTTCCAATTCTCTACTTCACTTTGCCTAATGATAAGATGAGCTCAGCTAAACAAACATCCATAGCCCTGCTGATCCCAGTTTTTTTGCAGAAGCCATCCTTCTAACAAGTTTGCCAATTTTAACCCATTTGGGTTGTCTTATGGAAGTACAAGGGCCCTTTGAGAAGTGATCTCTCTCAAGTTCCATTTCCGGTCATACTCACCCTTTTATATAAGAGGCCACTAATCCATTTTATCTACTTTCACAGATTCAAAAACCAAGCTCTATAGAAAGAGTTTTTCTTTCGTGCATATGTTCTAGATGGTCTCGTGCTATAACAGAACTGTACAACTAGATAATTAGGAAAACCTGTTTTCTTTTACTTATAACTCCATTAATAATAACTAATAATAACTCCATTTTTCCCACTCTTGCACAAACCAGGAAAGTGTTCTTAAAAAACAGAAGTAAAACATTTTTTTCTAAAGAACTGATAATCAGTTATGAGTAAGGAATGCTGCCTCATGTAGAAAAGTTTCAAAGCAAAACAAAGAGGAAGAATGTAGGCATGTGGGTGACGGAATATACCATGCAATGATGAAACTACATAGGATTGTTACTTCTATATTAAGAAGTATGTGATTCCAGCCCACCAAATTTGTGTGTGAAAGGAACTGAAAAGCTGGGAGAATACTAAAAATAATGCATTGCAAGTGTCTGTATGTCTGTTGTAAAAATGAACTTCCTCTTTGAACGAAAATGTAACTCGTGCAAAACCTCTTGCTGAGCATGTCGCTTGGTCTTGTGCATCCTAAAATCTATCAAGGGAGCATCTGTAAGGCGAATCCGGTTCCTAGAGACATCCCTTTACGAGTTGGCTATGCAATGACAGTGTGGATGTGATTGGGTAGTAGCTATTTTTCCCCAAAACAATGGGTACTTGCAAAAAAAGGCATTCATGCTAGGAAAACCGAGTCCAGTTCCAATTCCACACCAACAATATTACTTTACCTTGAATTTGTCAGCTTTCCTTTTTCCTTCTTTATTTTTACAGACTATCCCACTGATAAGGCCACTCAAGCTGCACTACAACCTTCCCCAACCTGGTCTCCCCCAGAGTGTGAGACTGAAACTCCCATGGCCATGTTAACGAGGGATGCACCTGGTGGGCACCAGGTTGCAGAAGAGGGATAGGGGAGGTCAACCGGGGCTGAAAATGTGTGGATTGCCCCCACCTCAGTATTTTATAGCTTGTTTTTTGTTGTTGCTTGGTGGGAAGAGGGCTCAGCTGAGTGGCTATGTGAAGTCAACAGGAGCTGGGTGTGGAGATTAGAAACCCAGCAAGCAGAATGTTGCTAAAACAAAGCATCCCACAAGCCCAAAACAACCTTGTGCAGTTTGAATTAGCCAGATCCTTGTGGCTCCTTGAAATGCTGAAAAAGATGCTACTTTTGTCACAGGGCTTCTCTACATAATGATGTGAACCCTGCTGCTGTACTGGGGTTTCTTGTTCTGTTTTCATCGCTGGCAGGAAGAAAGGTCCTTTTCAACCTCATTTGCCTTTCTGTATATTCTGCTATCCAACAGCAAGATGGCGCTGTGATGTAGCTGCTGAATAGCCAAACTTCAGCTATTAAAATTCAACCCAGTACAAAATCTTTGTGTGGAATCCTAATTCAACTATAGCGCACCTATTCAAGAGCCCCACCTTGTGCTTGGTTAATAGAATGTATAGAAAAGCAGAGAAATGCCAGCCTCTGGGGAAAGAAAGTGCAAAGGATGCATTTTTCCTTCTGCAATGAAAATGCAAGAAGCCCAGTAAAGCGGCAAGTCGAGTTCCACACGCAGAAAAGCCCTGGCTAGCTTTTTTCATTTTCAAAAGGGCCTCAAAAGTGGCTTGAAAGCAGGAGAGAGACCCTGAAGAATAATGGTGTGACTAAAAGGCCCCACAAACTTCCATGAGTGAGGGATCGCAAGCGCACAATAACTGCCTTAGGCTTATAACAGGCTGTGTTGCAAAAATTACATATAGCCTTAATGTTCTTTGTTACACACACAACATTTTCTTCCTTTCTGGATGCAAAATTGTATGAGATTTCTGAAAATTAAATCATCTTTGCTTATTCCGCACCATCAAAATCTGAAGCAGATCTCACACCACAATATCAATATAAGAAGAATGATCCAAGGTCTACCATGCTCATCTTTCCATGGGAGACTTTGTCAGAGTCAGATGAAGCGAGGCTCGCTCGTTGGACCTCATGTGGCATTTTCTGCATGGACAGAAGGGACTCACCTCCCCCTGGAAGTCTTCAGTCCTGCCTGATTCTTCTTTCAGATGCCTGAGGTCCAGGGACGCCAGCCCCACACATTTCTCCTCCCTCAAATCCCATCCTACCCCAAAAGCTTGTGTCTTGCCCTCCTCTTTCCCTCCAAATCCCAGAGAAGGCAGCCACAAACCATTTGAAATGGAGAATTACATTAAGTAGTTAATAAATTACTGCATTTTCATGGCATTTAAAATCAGCTTCATATTCTCTAATGAGTCAATCCTGATCCCATATCTGAACGGATCCTGCCTTGCAACTCTTAACACCCAGCTGTGAAGCGCGAGTACGAATATCAGCTTGTGTTCTGAAAGGGCTGGTGAAAGTTCACACAAGATTGAATCGCAAACTGCACAATCCTAGTGGACCATCTAGTGACAGGTTACTTCAGAATGGGAAATCATTGGGGGAGGGGGTGCCTGTGTACTACATGGTTTGTCTAATATGTAAATTAGGTCATCCAGATTTGGGGGCTGGAAAATGGCATCCCTAAGCTTTCTGCCTTAAATTTGCCTCAGGAG
This sequence comes from Varanus komodoensis, assembly GCF_004798865.1. Taxonomy (NCBI): domain Eukaryota; kingdom Metazoa; phylum Chordata; class Lepidosauria; order Squamata; family Varanidae; genus Varanus; species Varanus komodoensis. The sequence goes on from NW_025335941.1 coordinate 52,742,771, forward strand.
TGGCCCTAGGCAGGCCAGAATTGAATGAGATAGCACAGCCAATGAATCCAAAATTTACTATTAAAAACATAGCTTCAAAATTTGCCCAGTTTTAACCAAGAATGGTGTTTCTTCAAAAATATTTTAATTTTTCCTATCAATTTATTGATCAGAGATTGCTAGAAATGGTTCCTGATTCACAATTCATACAGGATTGGTGCCAGATTTGGTCACGCTTAGACCCCTTGAAATCAATGGGACAGAATGGCCAAGAATTTCATAGATTCCATTAATTTCAATGTGCCTATTTTTGGTATGACTAACTATGGATCAAACCCACAATCTGTCCATTTTAAACATTTAAATTATCAGTTTGCATAAGCCAGTTAAATTTCCCCACAAAATATAACGAATAAGTGTCAGTTAGAGGCCAAAATGGTATCTAGGGGTTCACTCACACTGTTTGATTGAAAGATTCATGCTTTTAGTCAGGTAATAAGTTGAGTTCCTTTGTGAAACTATTTCATCGAGTTAATTCAAGCCATGCCGAGTCAGGGAAGGGCCACAGTGCAGAAGTGTAGCGTGCCAAAAATCCCAGGTTTATTTCAGGGTGTCTCTTGGAAAAGTGGGAATAGATTCATGCCTGAAAGTTCCTTTTCATCACTAACTAGATTGGAATCTCCTTCTCAGCAAAATTGCACGTGGCTTTGGCTTCTCTTGACAACTCGCCTTCTGTTAGAGAAATCCAAATGGGCCACATGGATTTGAAGCCTCCGCTCAGTCCAGGCGGGGCACCTGCTGTCCTTTGAGATGAGGCCCCCACCCCCACCAGAAAATTGCATCATCCGAACACCAAGTCTCTGCAGTTGTGCTACTGTGAAAGATCAGTTGTGCAACTGAACTTCACTAAAAAGGATAATAACAGTGATTAAAATGTGCAGAAATATAAAAGAAAATAAAAGTTGGACAGTCCTGGGCAGCCCCTCTAAGGTCTATTGGGGAATTCTGAAGTGGTTATTCAGAGCTGTCAAAAGGAGGATTTGCTATGATCCCCAGGCAAAACAAAAAGAAACAAAAAACAAAAGCCAACAGAAACAGCCCACAGCAGCAATGGAAAAGAGGAGACGGGTCTTTCATCCTGAGATGTCTCGGGGGATCTCTGCAGGAGGTCAGAGGGAGGAGGAATGAAACAACAGCCCACGGGTAGCCAGCCTGACCCACCACTGGGGCTCATCCTGGGTTGTTCACCAGCAACCAGCGCACCTTGGCTTGTTGCCAGGGCGGTTCAGCACGGTGTGGGGCTGCACCCACTGAGACGACCATGAGCTCAGTGGGCCAGTGCTCTGATTCCATACAAGGCGTCTTTCTGTGTTCTTCCTGCTAAATGGGGACTTCACAGGAAATGTGATTGGAAAGTGGTTAGGTGTTGAGTCATGTCTTTCTTGGTGCTACAGAACAAGAAGCATATAAAGAGGGAGACCCTGAGGCATAAGGACAGATCCAGTGGCAGAGTGGAACGAGTTCTGAGACTCCACCGCTGAGACACAGAGGAAAAGACTAAAATGAAGAGCTTCCTACTGACGGTAGCTCTCTGCGGAGCTCTCTGCGGCACTTGGCCTGTTGTTCAAGAAGCCCAGAACATTGAAGAAAAGGACATGGAGCTTGCTAAGGTAATGGCTAAAGACAGCACAGGCGTATAATAGAATGCCGTGAGCAGATTCCACTCCATAGCCAATAGCTCAACACTTTGGGGAAATTGACAGCTAGGGAATCCAGGTATTGTCAATTTCACTTTTGTAGAATCTCGGTTATTTCTTTCTATTCCGTTTATGTGTTAATTGTGTCGTGTCCTTGCAAAAAAGAAGGAAACTGAACAAAATCCTCACTCAGAACTGCCAGAGAGTTACAGATTTTCTTAGGACAGGTTCCCCCAAGCCAGTGCCCTCCAGAGGTGTTGGACTACAACTCCTATCATCCCACCCAACAGTGGCATGATGGGAGTTGCACCAGGTGGGGCCATCTGGCCTAGGATGAATTGATGTCTCTTGGCTTCAGTTCCTGGGTCAGTAGAATTTCATTCTGGAATTGATGACTATCACTTCTGAAAGCAATGCATTGATGATTGCCTAGTGTGGGTTTTTATAGTAGTATAAAAAACTAGTATATAGTACTATAGTAGTATATTTCTACCATATATATATATATATATATATATATATATATATATATATATATATTAAGCAAAACATAATGTACCTTGAAGACCAAAAGGTAAGGTAGAACTATTTCAAATAGTTATTTTGAGATGTGATGTCTGCATCTGAAATTAATTCTAATTGAAAGTGTCTGTTCTTCTCATCAGAAATACATGGAAAATTATTATCCTGATTCAAGCCCGATACCTGTTGTCAGAAGCAGAAGCATAAATAGCATCCCAACATATAAAATAAAACAAATGCAGAAATTCCTTGGGCTGAAAGTGACAGGCAAACTTGATCCAAGCACTTTGAAAATAATAAGCAAACCCAGGTGCGGAGTTCCTGACATCGGAGAATTCAGCATCTTTCCCCGTTCTCCTACATGGGGAAAGAAACACCTAACGTATCGGTAAGATTTCAGCACATTTTCTTGAATTTAAGATACAGCTTATTATGGCAACCCCCCAAACTTCTAGCAAGAGCAGGACATTAAGCTGATGTACCCTAAACCAATAGCTGTCTCCAGATATTGGAAAACAATTCTCAGCATTTCTAACTATTGGCATGTTGCCTGGTGCTGATGAACGCAGTAGTGCAAAACATCTGTAAGGCACAAGATTGAAGATGCCAAAAGCATCCCCCAAAGAGAAAGAATTGATGGAGGGAAGAGGCAAGCACAGGTGAATCTCACTGTGGGATATCCAGAGAATGGATGCAAAGTCAAGCAACCCTCTTTCTTTTTTCATTTCATAGTTAGATGCTAGAAGAAGTGTTAAGAAACATGGGTTTTAACTTCTGAGGTCTTGTTCATGCATTATGGGAAGGTGGGGATGCAGTACACAATGTAACTTTCTGAGCCAAAACATGAATACAGGGTCTGTAGACCTCACTGAGTAACAGGAGAGTAGCAGCTGGAAGTTGAATAATGTGGCATTTCTTGGTGTTATGCTGAGTCATGTACTCTGAGATGATTGAGAAGAGATCTTGATCTTCCTCTTTGTGGCAAGCTTTCAAATCCATGCTGGCTTCTAGCGATCACTGCATTGTTTTCAATGGGTACACAGACTGACTGTTTTATACTTTGATCCAGAATTTTCCCGGGGATGCATGTCAGAGTGAATTATTGGCAGTTGCCAGATTCTTCTTTCTCCTTTCTTGAACATGGGGACAACATTAGTCCTTCTCCAGTCATCCAGCACTTCATCTCTCCTCCATGATTTCTTAAAGAGAATAGATAGTGGATCTGAGAGTTCTGCCAGCTCCTTTAGTAAATTTCATTTTCTATTGTATTTTCCACAGCATCCTGAACTACACACCAGATATGCATCCTGCTGCAGTGAATGAAGCAATTGAGAGAGCTTGGAAAATATGGAGTGATGTGACTCCCTTGACCTTCACACAAGTCTATAACATCCCTGCAGATATAGATATTTCTTTTGTTGAAGGAAGTAGGTATACCCCATAACAATCAAGCATAGGTAGTTTCCCCCAGGGTCTTGGCCCAGAGATTGAGATCTGTGTTCTTTCACTTTTTAAGATCATGGCGATGGTTTTCCCTTTTATGGCCCTGGTGGACAACTGGCTCATGCCTTTTCTCCTGAGTATGGTGGAGATGCCCATTTTGATGAAGCAGAATTTTGGTCAGAGGATTTGAAAGGTATTTCTTCCTTATTACATTCATCTGTGCATGTTCTTCTTATGGCTGCGAAGTGCTACTGAACTACATTTGCTGCAATAGAGACAGAAGAACCATTCAAGTCTTACGGAAATGACTTTTTGGACTTGAACATAAGCAACCCGAAATTAATAAAATTGTAGAATCATACAGTGGTAGAGGTGGAAGGGGCCAGAGGGCCACCAGATCCAACCTTCTGCTCAGTGCAGAACTCCAAGTTAACCATCCCTCTCAGATGGCTGTCTAGTTGCATCTTGAATGCCTCCAGTGTGGGAGAACCCACAACCTCCTTCAGTCATTGGTTCTACCAGTTAGGACAATTTTCCTGATCTCTAGCCAGAAATCCAATTGATTTCCTGGTTCTGTTCTGTTTGTATATTGTAGTATAACTCCAGCACACAGTCCTCAGTTAGTGTGTCAATAAAATATTGATGATGGGTGCCTAGTTGGACAACTTCTAACCTGCCTTACTGAATGTAATTCACCCTCTTATCCAGGAACAGCTCATTGTGGTGGGGCAGATGCTACCAGACAGCTGGAATGACTGGGAAAAACAGATTGCTTTAGATAAGAGTGGCCAGTGACGAAGGGCTCCTTCTGCACATTAGTGTGCATCAAGTCAGTTCGCACTGGAATTCATAAAGATCACATTCTTCACATGTTCCACCTGAAATATGTACTTTCTCTACATATTACAAAATAATAACAATGCCATAAATACTCATGCCCGCTCTGTTTTCTGCAGGAACTAACCTCTTTCTTGTTGCTGCCCATGAGTTTGGCCACTCCCTGGGTCTTCAGCATTCCAATGTTCAGGGGTCCCTGATGTACCCCCATTACCAACCTTGGGACCCCAGATCCTTCAGCCTTCACACAGATGACATTGTAGGCATCCAGTACCTTTATGGTAAGTGCAGATACTGAACTGAATGTGCAGATCAGTTCCATGGGCAAGCATTAGGAACTGGACTGGTGGAAACAGAGCTCCCCACTCAACCTCCCTCATGGCAATCCTCTCCACCACCACAATCCAATACCAGAAGGTGTCTCAGCCTGATGTTCAGGGTTCCCCCGGTCTCCCCATGACACAGCCTACCACATTTTATTTATTTCTAATATCTTTGTCCTGCGTTCCTTCCTGCAAAGATTCCAAGGCAGCTTGCATAATCTTCCTCCTCCTCACCATTTTATCCTCACAACAACCCAGTGAGGTAGGATAGGCTAAGAGTCAGTGACTGGCCCAAAGACACCCAGCAAGTGGGGAAGAGCCACAGGGTCTCCAGAGTGCCAGGCCAACACACTAAATCCCACACTGGCTCTGAGCAGTGTCCCCTATCCTCTGTGTAGTAAGATGAATTCATTGCTGAAGAAAAGAGAATATGCAAGCAGAGGCTGCCAGTCCTAGAAGTTTGTCTACTTGTTGACCCGAGGTCAAGTTATTTGAACTTTTGTGGAGGAACCCAATAAATGTAATGTTTGACCAGAGGGATGCACACCATGGGATGTACATTTGGAAAAGCAAAAGCAGCCTTGTCTTTTGCCTTCTTCATCAGGATATTCCACATCCCATTCAAACTCACTGGGGACCGCACCGTATTGAGCTCAAGGAATGGTAGTGACGTAAAGCAGGCAGTCATGGGTTTGGGCCAGGGGTTTTCTGCCCCTTGCTAACATGAATTCTGGATCCTCCCAGGCCAAATCTTCATCAACTGTATGAGATTTAAAGACCAAAACATTTTGTTGAGAAGTGCAGTGGGTTTGTTGCTGTATCGCATTCCATCATCTTAGAATAAAAACCTCTTGTGATGTCTCTCACCTGCATTTTTCTCCTTATTAATTTTTCAAGGATCCCCTGAAGATAGTGAAGGTTCATCAGAAAATAACGCGATACCAACAAACATTCCAACAGAAGCACCATCAACAGACATGTGTGACCCTCACCTAACGTTTGATGCAGTCACTACTCTCCGAAGGGAAACTGTGTTCTTTAAAGACAGGTAAATTAGGCCAAACCCCTGAACCTGTCCAGTTTTTGTAATCCTCCTCCCTGCACTGGAACCTGGGATCTTCTCTATGCATACATGGGCACTACAATAAACAGCAGCCTTTCCTTAGTAAATATTTTTCTCTCTTCTCCTCTCCTTCCTCCAGCTTCTTCTGGCGAAAGTTTCCCCAGAAACGAGAAATAGAAAAAACTCCCATTTCTGCTTTCTGGCCAGTGTTGAGCAGTGGTGTAGATGCTGCCTATGAAAATGAAGATGATGACACAGTGTTTCTTTTCAAAGGTAAATATTCTGAGTCTTTTACATTTCTATTTAATGGGAATGAGATGAAAGGAGAGGATACTGTCTTATTATTGAATGGTATGGGCTATTGGCAGGAGTTCTGGGAATGTAAACTGCCCAGAGAGCTTCAGTTATGGGTGGGATAGAAATTGAAATAATAATAATAATAATAATAATAATAATAATAATAATATACTATTCAGTGAAGCCTGGCCTGCCAACTTTATCACATTACACTACTTTACGGGAACAAATTTTTATACTCCTTTTAATGGCTTCCATATATACTTTTTAATAAATCAGTTTCAGAAATGGAATGTACATAATTGGGTGCGCATTTCTTCTATATATGCCTTTCTGAACATATTTCTGCTTGAGGCATGCATTTTCCAAGGAACTAACCTTCATATAATGTAGTTTTGGGTGTTATTTTCAGGGTTGTGTTCTTGGATGCCATTTCCCCCAATATGCATATTTTCTGCATTTTAATAATTGGAAAACCATAACTCAAAATTCAGAAAAAATGTATATTTAAAATTCAATTTCAATTTGCATAATATGTATGTTAACATTTGATGAGAACTGGACTAATTTCTTTGCCATCAATCAATATCATAGTTGGGGCTTTTCTTCTGAACTCCGCCATAACCTGAAGCCCAACCCCCTCTGTTATGCACATGGCAAGCAATGACTATGCATTTCTGCCCTTCAGTATTTAAAACAGGCAATGACATGATGAACCATGTGTCAGCCAAGAAACAGAAGTGCAGAAAGAAGTGGCTGCAGTGCATTTCAGTAGAAATTCGCATTGGCAAGTGTGAGGCTAGGAAAAGAATTAAAGAGCTTTCCTGGTGCAAAAGCGAATTGCTCTTGCTAGACCATCAGTTGCTGCTGAGTTCAAAATGTGTCACAGGTGAGAACTGGTTGGGATCAAAGACATTGGATCTTAGTTATTATATTTTTGCACCATGGAATTCAGTTTTGTACATAGTTCTCAAATAGGCAAGGACCAGATGTAGATCCACCTGGTGCTTCATGTGCAACTTGTTATGTTCTCCATGTTTCCACTGGAGAGCTCCGTATATCTAATTAGCATTCATTTCATCTTCATGAAGTCTTTTCTATCTTTCCTTCCATAGGAAAGAAGTATTGGGCTGCCAAGGGAAGCATCATTCAGCCTGGATTCCCAAAGAACATCCACCACTTGGGCTTCCCCAGAACAGTTAAGAAAATTGATGCAGCTGCTCATGACATATACTCAAAGAAAACATACTTCTTTTCAGGCAACAGCTATTGGAGGTAAGGGGGAAATTTTCCAACCCATGCTGAAAAGGCCCAAAAGCAAGCCACTGCATGCTTTTAATCCCTTGCAACTTCTATACAAAGAATGCACCCCATTCCTCTTGCTGATTTACTGTGCACCCCTGAATCAACTATGGATTTGGGGGTCGATCACATCTGGTTCCCTCTCCAGAAAGCTGTGCTTCTCCCACTTGAAGTGAATGGCTTTTTATAGTCTCTAGTAATGATAGCCAGTATGGAACAGGTCATAGAGTGTTGGACTGGGATTCAGGAGGTCCAGGTTCTAGTCCCTGGCAGGCCACAAAACTAACAGGGTGACTTGAGGCCAATCACTGATTCGCAGCCTAACCTACCCCACAGGATTGTTGTGAAAATAGAGTACAGAGGAGGAGGATTATGTAAGCCACTTTCAAGGAAGAAAGGCTGTATATAAATATAATAAATATATACCAAGTGCTACCTGTAAATGCAACTGAACTGACTTGGAATCACTAGTACATGCCAAATGCCATGATTTTAAATGCATTACCTCCTGTCACATGTTTCACAAGTAAGAGGATATGATGCAGCTTTTTCCAGATGGTTTCCATGTCTTGAAGCTGCATGCATTTTCAACTCATGAATTTCTTCAGGTATGATGAAGCCAAGCATTCCATGGAGAAAGGCTATCCAAGGAAGATAACAGTGGATTTCCCTGAAATTGGCCCCAACGTGGATGCTGCCTTTCTAGATTATGGTAAGAATTTCTCAGTATTAGTGGCATCTGTATTTCATCTATAGGACTCTATGGGTATAAGTTTAGGTAGATGAAGTATTTCAAAGTATTTCTGAATGTTACGTATGTGGCCTTTTAACCTGGGAAGAATCTAAATTTGATATTTTTACAGGTAGTGTAACTCCAGCTCCCTGGTATGTCACATAATGCTTGCTCCAATCCACCCTCTTTTCACTATTTCTGCCACTGTGGTGTTCATGGAACCGTGTTGGCCATGAAACTCACTTGGTGACCTTGTGCTAGTCGCTGACCTCCTAACCCACCTCATAGGGTTGTTGTGAGGATAAAATGAAGCAGTGGAGGAGGTTGGCATAAGCCACTTTTGGGCTCCTTGCAAGAGGAAAAAGGGCAGAATCATGCTGTAAACGCACATAATGCAATTATATCGCAGGTTATTTAAACCAGTTATATCCAGACTTTATTGCATGCTGTGTTTTTGGTGTGGATTGCATTTCATTGTATGCTAAATTTGTTGCACTGCTCAGGGGCAGGGGAGAGGAGTGGTTGCAGAATGATATTTTTGGGAGTGAACAGAAGGAATTGCCTTCTCATTTAAGTCTCCACTCTTTTATGCCTTTCCATTCACTCATAGTTAATAGTTTCAAAAATCCCTGTCTGTCTCATCTCTCAACCTCCTCCTCCTGCTCCTGCCATTGCATCTGAGTGTGACATAAGGCCACATTTTCAACACAGTGGAAAGTGTGCACCAGTATGTGGCCCATCTGTGATCAATGCATTGCTTAAAATACCACCAATGCACTCCCAAGAAAAGGATGAGGGTGTGATGTGCATTTGGTCCTGTGTCTCATGCCCCCCAAAATAGTCGGTGCCTTTGCTGAACCGGAGGTTTGCTGAGGAACAACAGATCACCAAATTATCATGGCTCCTCTTAAGAGACCTCCATGCCTGCTTTACTCACACTATTGTACTGGCGTCAGTTCCATTCATTCACAGTTTTCACTGGTTTCGCTACTGGTTTTGCAGTAGTTGTATCAGCTGAGAAGAATAGTCAGTTCATGGAGGAATGTTGTCCATGGGGTTGCAATGGGTTGGATATGACTAGCAGCAAATATTGTATACATTTCCTGTTTAAATGCATCCTGGTGATAAAGACAAGATTACACTGCAAACAAGAGAGAAATTCCAGGGTCTGAGAGTTGCCTGTATACATTAGATTCACAAGCTTTACCCTTGTTTTCCTTTTAGGGCGCTTGTATCTGTTCAGCGGCTCAGATCAGTATGAGTTTGACAGCCGAACCAGAAGATTTTTGGGGGTAAAGAAGAGCAACAGCTGGTTAGGCTGCCAGTGACACAAGACCAAGAAGAGTAAAGTAGCCAAGAAGGACACAATCCCTGCTTCCCTGTGCATCAGGCACCAACATTTGTGCTAACCCCTGGCATTCCTCAGTCCGTTCTGTGTTTCTGAGCACATAATAGCTGCTAGCATTGATCTTTTTCAGAAAGAGGGAAATTCAAATTTCAATATGTATTTAATATAAATTATTGCATCTGACTGTGTATTCATGTGTAATTGTTAAGTAATATTATCTTATTTATATTTACATTTTAATTTTATGAGAATAAACCCACATGGATATTTTGCACATGATGGGCAGTATCAAAACTATCACAAAATAAATAAATACATAAACTTTCCGTATAAGATGTTCTTTGTTTATTTCTTGTATGCATGCATAAACTCACTGCATCCTACAGAAGAAAAGAGAAAAAGCCTTCCTTGGCTGAAAGTCACATTCTCTTAATTGCCATAGTGGGCAACCTTGTTGTTGTTGTTCAGTCACAAAGTCATGCCCAACTCTTTGCAACCCCATGGACAACGTTCCTCCAGGCTCTCTAGTCCTCCACCATCTCCTAGAGTATCCCCAACCCCATACCCATTTCTCCAGCGACTCCATCCAGCCACCTCAACCTCTGCTGTCCCCTTCTCCTTTTGCCTTCAGCATCAGGGTCTTTTCCAATGAGTCCCTCCTTCTCATTAGGTGGCCAAAGTGTCTGACCTTCAGCAGGCACCCTAGGCCAGTGAATTCTTAATCTGTGCTCCAAGTATCACTCTATGAATTTGCTACATGGACCAAAGACTTGCCCGGTGTGCTCCCCGTGGTCCGACATTCTGTTTGGAACAGTGGTTCCATCTGTAGATGTTCCATTTATCTATCATAACTAATCACCTGCAATAGACCTTTTCTCCTAGAAATTTGCCTGTAATCCCCATGAAAAAGCATCTAAGGCAGTAGCTTCCACTGGATCCTGTGGCAGTGAACCCTGTCAGTCAAATACATGTTGCATTTTTTAGTGGTTCCTACCTGACTACCAATAATTCCATTGGGGAGTTCTAATTTTATGAGACTGGGGAAGAAACTTCCTTTTCTCATTTCTGCTTAGAGTTTCATAAACCTACATCTCATTCCCATACAGTACTTTCTCACCCCACCACTAATCAAAAAGCTTGATTAACTCAACATTCCACCCTTTGATTATTTTCAGTATTCTTTTCCAAATGCTTGCTAGAGCTATGATGTTCTTTCTGGGACGGGGAGCTCAGGCTGAATTCTAATTGCAGGGGGGGGGGTGAATGATCCAGGTGTCCCCAAGATGGCCAGACTGAGTGGAGGGTATGCCAGAGCAATGATGATTTGAGACAAGCTGTGAGACCAGCCAGCAGTTAGGACCAAGGGAGGGCAGCCACCTGTGAGCGGTGCTTTAGCTCTGGATTTCCAGCACTGAGCGGGAGGCTAGGCTTAAAGCCTGTCCTGCAATTCTCCACTTCTGTGGCTTATTGACAAAGGTGCCCTTTACATGTGCTTGGAGTGTTGGAATTACCGCTGTCTCGGCAGGAGAATGATGTGCTCTCTGGCCCATGGCAAGGTTTGCCATTACAAATATGTTAATCTTTAATGCGTCTCTTGTTGTGCAAGCCTTTATATGTTTAATAGTAAAGATCATGAGGTAGGCTCTTGGCAAAGCAATCAGACCAAAAGTAATTTACACACCCAGGTACACATCAAGTATGTTTTGGGTACCAACCAAATCAAAGGAATGTGGCTGAAGGGTTTAATGAAAAGGAGCTTTAATAAAGTCAATAGCACCCTTGGGCTGTTGAGATCAGGCTTGAGCTTTTCAGATTTGTTTTGTTTTTTAAATCTGGTATCATATTTTAAATCTCTGCATTGCTGCTAGCTTCTGTTTGGTTAATTTTTTGCACTGTAGATTTGAACTTGTTTGTTATTTTATAGTTTTCATTAGCACTGTGCCAAAATTTTACCGCACCCTCTTTTTACCGATCTTATTCAATTTGACTGAAGAGGCATTGCTTTTGAAAAGGAAGCCAAAGGAGAAGAGAATTTTGGAGGAATTCTTATGGGCTGGGCTTGGCTTCTTAGACTTACCTTACCTATGCGGTGCCAAGGAGCGTGAGGGGGTGTCCTCTCTTTCATTGCACAGACACATGAGCTTCTTTGCTTTCCCATTTGAAGCCCAGGGGAGATACTGTGAGGTCAAAGGGATTTTTTTGGCTCTGGAAGCACAGGCGGCTCCGTTAACCACCTCATCATGATTTGGCTAGCTCTAAAGCATCTCCAAGGACACTCCAAATAAGTATGCAATGACCTCTCTGAAGACAGTTCTCTTAAAATAGCTCTGACATTCTTCTTTCCTTACCTTTCCCCACCCTTCAGGAAGAACAAGAGGTTTTCTTCCAAAGTTCTTCTACCATTTTAATGGCAACTGACTTGTCTCTCCTTCTCCCAAATCACCACTGAACAATGCAAGTTGTGGGGGGGGGGGCATTGTGGAAGATGCGGAACAGTGGCTTTTTCCAGTCGCAATGCAACTGCCCCCCCCCACGAACAAGCACACACACGCTTCCAAAAAAGCCCTGATGCAGCCAAAAAAAGAATAAAGAAGGAAGCTGCGCTACTCATGCTGCAAAAGGCGATCCCCGCCTACAAGAAACTGGAGCTGGAGAATTTCCTCTCCCCTTGAACAAATGTGGTGAAATGGTGTCCCCACTGCAGTTTCTCTGGCCACAAACTGGGCAAGGAATTCCTGGGAGGCCCTCTGCACACAGCTCTAGTTGTGACTGTTGTAAACGTCCCAGAGCACTTTGGCTATGAAATAAATAAAGTTGCTGCTTGGCAGCATTCTCTTATTGTGCAGATGCTCTGTGGCTGCATCAGGCAGCACAATCCCATAATGGCCTGCGCATGGCTGCCTGCACCCCCCAGGCTCAGAGAATTATGGGCAGCCTGGAGCTGTCCACGGGTTTTTCTTTGGAGCTCAGGGCAAGGAGGCTGGGGCTTCCCCAGTATATTGCATAAGCTGCTGGTGCTTGCTGTACACCTCCCTACCCAGAAAAGCCCATCTCTGGGATTGCTCCCGAGAACTCAAAGCCACAGCTGGGATGGTGCTTGATGCACCAGCTGAGATGTCAGATGTAGGACTGAGGTGCCATCCTGGTAAAGGGTGTAGGACATTAAGGAGTTGCATCCGGGAAGCTTGTGCCCGATTCTTCAGCATCCATGCCTGGCTCAGTTAAAAAGAAAAGGCTCAGAATTCAGGAGCTTGGATATGATTTACAAACGATTTAATCATACTTAGACAGCCATAAAGTAGCCATGACGTTTGGAAAGGCACAATTGTTAACTAGGCCAATAAAAGGCAAAGAGTTGCATAACACTGCCGAAGGCTGCATAACACCAGATTCATTCTCCAGAAAAGTGAAAAGGGAGGCGTTCCACTTAGCATGGAAGGCATCAAGTCCAGCCAATTTCCCCCGAGCTTAATGTGATGTTCAAGTTACAAACTGCTGTGTTTGGATGTCTTTCAGTTTTCCAGTGCTCCAAAAGGAGGGAGCAGCAGCCTGTCCTAAGCAAAGAAATAATGCGCTTCTAATAAATGCTGGAGAAAGGATTCTATTAAAAGGTGCTGTGCGTACATGTGTGCCTGAGCATGTTGGCCTTGAATGCGTCTCTTATGAAAGTATATTGGTGACTGCAGCCACAAAACCCAAATGGCCAACAGGACAACAATATGTCTAAAGTTTAATGGATGGCGAGGCAGAAATTCTGTTTCCTGGAGACTTTTCCTCCTCTGGCATCATTAGCAGCCCAGCCAGCTGCTGCTCTTCATTCGCTTAGTGACCATTTTGCGTGTGATGTCGAACTCATACTGTTGCTGGCCATTAAAAAAATAGAAGTTTCCTGAAGGGATACGGAGAAGATGGGTAAAGATTTTCAGGTAAAACAGACTATAGAACTTCCTCAGCATTGTAACATTTCTGTATTTTTTTCCTTTTCTGCGATCATCACTGAAATGTTTCTTACGACTTGGAACTCAAGTACTTTGAAAGCCGGCAACCAGAGAGCACTGTGGTAAACAAGGGTGTGATCCCATGGCTACTAGATACTGTTTAGATGACCACAGGATAGGTTGGAGTTGCAGCTCTGACTTCAGAAATACTTTTCCAGGTCAGAGGTCGGGCTCCCACTGGGGAATGCACCTCCTCTGCCTGCCTAGTTGCTGCAATCCTTTGTGAGTCATGTGCAGGGGAACTCCAGGGGTCAGGGCGGGGAGCAGCGAGGTTCCTGCAGGATACAAGGAACCCTGGGGGTGCCTCGGCTCCTCCTCTCAAGCAGGGGTGGAAGATGGAGGTTGGTTGGTCTATGTCTTGGTTGCCTGCACCTTTGGGAGGTGCAATGCTGCCCTCTATAGGGATGTTTGAAGGGTTATGGGCAGCCACACAGGATAGCACACAAAATGGACCAGCCATTTCATTATAGGCACTGAATATCCTATGCAATTCTCAAGGATTGTATAGGTAGCATCCTCTCAGATCTTGTTTTGCCCACTCCCATGAACAAGGTCCCTGGTGAAATTTTCAAAGTTTCCCTAGGTTCCAGCATGGCTTTCTGTGATCATGGCATCAGCTGCTGGGATTCTGCCTACCGATGCTCATGATGTGCCAGGATATAAACTAATGCTTGACCTACCTGGTTGTTTTCATGACACAGTAACCATCCTTTGCTGGTTTGCTGCCCCTGAAGACCACTTTTGCTTACCGTTATGCTGGAAGGCAGCGTCCACCTTAGGGCCAATTCCAGGGAAATCTGCTGCTATCTTCCTTGGATAGCCTCTTTCCATGGAAGATTTGGTTTCATCATACCTAAGGAAAGAAATGATTTGGAGATCAATCCATCTGTAAACTTATAGACGATCTTAAAGTGGAAATTGCTTCCTTTAACCTTTCCAGATGTGTAGCTGGTAAATGCAGTTCAATATAAGCAAGTGTAAAGTAAGGCATGTTGGGGCATTAGAAAGAGGAGGACAACAAAGTGATCCAGGGTTTGGAAACACTGCCCCATGAGAAGAGACTGAGAGAACTGGCCGTGTTCAGCCTTGAGAAGAGAAGGCTGAGGGGGGACGTGATATCCCTCTAGAAGTACCTCAAAGGCTGTCACAAAGAGGAAGGTCAAGATCTCTTCTTGCAGATGCCAGAGTGTAGCGCGCGGAATAGTCAGTTCAAGCTTTGACAACCCAGATTCAGGCTGGACATCAGGAAAAGTTTCCTTACTGACAGAGCACTATGACAATGGAACCAGCTGCCTAGAGACATTCATAAAGGTGGGCTCATTCATGTGGTGGGCTCTCCCACACTAGAGACATTCAAAAAGAAACTGGACAGCCATCTGAGTGGGATGGTGTCAACTGGTGTCCTGCAACAGCAGGGGGTTGGACCCGATGGCCTTCATGGCCCCTTCCAACTCTACTATTCTATGATTCTATGAAAAAAATCTCAATTGCAAGTATATGCCAATGAGTTTGGAGTAGTTGCAACTGAGCAAGAAAGGGATCTTGGTGAAGGATGGTCAGTTCAATGAAATTGTAGGTGCAGCTCACATCTGCGATGGAAAAGGCAACTCCATGTTAGGAGCAGGATAGGATGACTCTTGACACAAGGCTGGGAAAAGCTGATTTTAGGAACATGCAAGTCCTTGCCATACTATTTGGACAGAGGTTTTGGACAGAGGTTTTGAAAGTTTTGGCGACTGCATGACTTTATTCCATTGTTTTCTGAAGTTAGCCTACCACTTTTGGACCACTACTGTAACTTTCTACTGCTCTGAAGAGGTAGAAAATTATTAAAGGTGGTGGAAGAAGAGGAGCTTGAATTTAACTTGGGTTCTCTGGACCCTAGCCTGGGCTGCCAATAATGGAGCAAGGAAGTTTCTGGTCTGGGCTATTTTCTTGGTTCCAGACACAGTCACACTTATGGTGGACATCTGGATGTTTTAGAGATGTGCAGCATCAGAAACAAAAGTAATTCATTGTAGCACATGAACGGAGTTTCCTTGCAAAGGATTAAAACATGGGGAAGATTCCATGAGAGAGAAAGAAAGAGAAGCAGGTTAAAAGGAAAATCAAGGCCTGCTCCAGAGGGCTGCCAAACAGCAATGGTCCTGTGGTTTTCTACCTGCTTTTGTGCTGATATCACAAAGACCACCTTTGTATCCTGAAAAGTGGAATAGGGAAGGGAAGGGAAGGGAAGGGAAGGGACATCTTGCTTTCAGGATTGTTCAAAAAATAAATACCTCCTCTTCATTACCTCCAATAGTTGTTTCCTGAAAAGAAGTATGTTTTCCTGGTGTTTCTGTCATAAACAGCAGCGTCAATTTCCTTCACCTTTTTAGGGAAACCCAAGCTGCGAATGTTCTTTGGGAAGCCCTGCTGTTCAATATTTGCACTGAAAGCCCAGTACTGCTGCCCTGTTAAGCAAAAGGAGAGAAACTGCTGACAAAGTCCTTTGTGGGGGAACAAAATTTTAGGGTTTAAATCTCATGCCTGTGGGATAACACCTCACAGGTGAACATTTAGGACCATAGAAAGTTACCTTATATAGAGGTATGCCCCTGGGCTAACTGGTCCTGTCTGAACATCCAGACAGGAGCTCTCTGGAGTTTCAGACAGGAGCTTTTTCTGCCCTCCTGGGATTTGAACCCGGGGCTGCCAGCATGCAAGCCAGGTACACTTCAACTGAATTATGGCTCTTTAAGCTGAGCTGTGGAACTGTGTTGATGGTATGGTTCCACTCAGAAGTAAGTTCCTTTGCGTTCAGTGACCTGAGTTAATGGTAAATGTGTGCAGGATTGCACACTTCGAACTGCATCGTTCCCACGTCTCTCATCGAGGCACATATCAGCCTGGGATCTGCTTCACAGGCCCTCCACGAGTTTCCTCCTGCCCCTAGTGGCACCAAGAAAGTCTTGCTTAATGGTGGTGCCCTTGCTATGGAATACCCTCTTCTCCTCACTTTACTATCTGTTCAGTACCTGAAAGCCCTCTTGTTAAACTACATTTGGTCAAATTGGCTTCAAGAAGATCTTTACATTCATGTTTGTCATGTATGTGCTTGCATTAATTTGTTGGTCTATCTTATAAAAACCATGCATGGATGTGCTAGGGAAGGATCCAGGAGAGAGTTGGAACTGCAAACATTTGGGGGCAGAAAGGATGATTATAAATCAATAGAAGTAAGCAAATGCAGCAAACTAAAAAAGTAAATTTACTGGGCACAGCTCTGTAATTGGAGGAAAGCCTACTATCATCACCAGTTTTCATTCTACAACAATTGTGCTGATTGTGGGGGGCAGGAATAATAAGATAAATGATCTCCCCAAAGCAGAGAGGAGGGAAGGGAAAAACTCATTCTTCTGTTCCTTTTGCTTACCTGGATAAGACTGTTCTCCCCACACCTAGTAGTAAAATTCCTCTGTGAATAATTACCTTTAAAAAAAATTATTAGGTTTTCAACCTCATAAGCAGCATCTATCTGGTGCTTCACAGATGGCCAGAATGCAGACAAAGAAATATTCATAATATCTGGATTGCTAAGGTTCCTCCGAATGAACCATCTAAGACAGAAAAATAAAGAGAAGAATTCACTTTTACTTTATCACTGCACTTTGCAAAGGGAAGAAACCTGTCCCTGAGTTCTTGGCAAGTGAAGTGTGTGTGTGCATGTGTGCAGTTTGGATATGGCCCCTTGGCATCCTGTACTGAATGAGACAGATCCACAATGTACCACACATACAGACAAAGTAAGTCAGAAGGGGCCTCTCGGGCCATCTAGTCTGACCCCCAACTCCAGCCGTCTCCACTCACAACATGCCCACCATGTGCATGTCCAGCCTATCCTTGAAAACCCTCACCAATGGGGCTTCAAGCACATCCCATGGAAGCCCATTCCTTACCCTCGGGGTCCTAACTGTCAGGAAGTACTTCCTGGCATCCAAATTGAACCTTGGTTCCCTGATCTTCACTCCGTTGGAGTGTGTTCTGCCCTCTTCTGCAGGGGAGAACTGGTATCTATCCATCTCCATGTGACACCCCCTCACATACCTGTATGTTGCCAACAGATTCCCCCTGACTCTCCTCTTCTCCAGGCTGAAAAGACCCAGTTCCCTCAATCTCACCTCATACCCCACCCCCTGCAATCCGACCACCATCCTTGTGGCCCTACGCTGCACTGACTCTAACATGGCTATATCCTTCCTGTAATGTGGAGCCCAGAACTGAGCACAATACTCCAGTTGCGGGTGCACCAGAGTCGTATAGAGTGGTAGTAATACCTCTCTTGCTCTAGAAGCCACACTTCTGGCTATGCAACCCAGGGTGGCGTTCGCCCTCTTGGCCACCGCATCACACTGCTGACTCATGTTCAGCCTGCAGTCAACCAGTGCCATGAGATTCAATAACTTCTGCTTGATGGGAGATTAACAGACTGACCCCTGTGAACTATCCCATTGAGCAAGGCAATGACATTAGTTCAGGCAGCCCCTCTGTCAGCTCATTGTAGCCACACTGTCCTTCCAGCCCGAGCTGATTCACTTGGGGAGCATTCACACTGTCGTTGCTGGTCCCAGCAGTAAATGGGAACAGTCGGGTGGGATTGTTATGATCAGAACTCTGCTTTGGAGTGTTGCCATTGCAAAGGTAGAAACATTCATTGCTTCTGCAGCTGCGGCTCCTGTGCCAAAGAAGGCTACAACCCTGTAAGCCATCCTGAGATCTTTATATAATAGGATGGCATATAAAAGCGTTAAATAAATAAATAAACAAACCCATGTTGAGTATGAAGACAGTGATCAATGAATGGCATGGGATGCTTTTCTTGCCTGCCAAATTTGTCCTCAGATCCGGTTGGGGGAGGTCCCCAGTCAGACCGGGAGGGAGGGATCCAGGATCTGCCTTTGCAGCTGGAAGGATTCCACTCACAATAAATGCCTCTCTCTGATTTTCAGGGACTGCTGCCTTCTAACTGCATCACAGCTTATCCCTTTCAAAAGGGTCCC
Source organism: Varanus komodoensis (assembly GCF_004798865.1). Taxonomy (NCBI): domain Eukaryota; kingdom Metazoa; phylum Chordata; class Lepidosauria; order Squamata; family Varanidae; genus Varanus; species Varanus komodoensis. The sequence goes on from NW_025335941.1 coordinate 52,761,352, forward strand.
TGATCTGCTGTGAAGGGCAGGAGGGGCTTCCGTGAGAGGGAAGGATCAGGGAACATGCACTAAAATGTAGGACCAACCCCAAGAATGGGAAAAAGACTGCTTGGAATGAGCAATGCTCTGGGGAAAAGATTCAGGAGGAAACGTGGCGGAATGGCTTTAGGAAAGGTAATGCATAGCCATCTTCCTTCTACCACCACCTCACCACTTCCACCTGTCCTTCGAAAACTCCTCCTGCCTCAATATTTATGAAGCAGTTAGCCCCTGACGGGGAAGCACTGCTGGGGTGATGTCTAAAGCTGCCCTTCATAGAAGTGTTTCCACTGATGTTTTGGATGGGGCAACTCCCTGCTGTGGGACCTGGTCCTCCATTTTTTCTTTAAGAACTCATTTACCTGTCTTTAAAGAACAGGACTTCACCTCGGAGGCTGGAGACAGAATCAAAATTCAGGCGAGCTGCACACAGTTCCCTTGAAGCATCGGCATTTCTGGAATGAATATTTGTTACATCTTGAGACACAGACAGAATAGATTTCTAACCTAGAATTAGGCCTGAAGATCACTGTTGTTCATTGGCCAGGATGACCTTTTCCAGCAAAAGGCCACCCAGTTGGTTAATGCTTGTTAAGGATTTGGATTCAGAGCATCATTAATTGTGGGCCTTAACTCCAAGATGTACAGACCCATACATCTGGGGTTAATGCATTACTCCTATTCTTTAAACACAATTTTAAATGTGAGTTTCGCTAAAACCATATCTATGTTAAATTTAAAAATACAATTTCCTTACACAAAATAAAATAATTCATTTACATTAAACATGTATGGAAGGCATGCCTACAAGTGTACATAAATATGCAATGATACATCTATCAATAGAAACAGATTGCCCAGATGCTTCAGAAATGGAAGACCAAGTTTCCATATATTTATCCATCCACAGCTGGGATCTAAATACTGCCTATTTAAAAACTGAAAGCATCATTAGATCCTCAGTCCATTACGTTATAGGAGGCAGGCATTTATTCTTTCAGGGCATCAATGACTGTCGCCTATTAACGTTAAAAACTAGAGCACTGGATTATTTGAATCTGTGGAAGCAGATGTCACATTTTCAAGAAAGTACAATTTTGCCCCAGCATCAATAAAAGAGAACCTTCCTGTTTGGAATGACTTCAGGAACACTACTTGCAATTATGACACCACTGTATTAGGTATTTTTCTTTTACCCAAAGTGCTCCCTAGAGGCACTTATTTATTTATCTCATTTGTATGCCACCCCCTAGCCAGAGGCTATCTGGGTGGCTCACATTACAATATTTCAAAAAATACAAATAAAAGTAAATAACAATAACAAGCAAAATCATAAAACATAGTAGGATTAAAATTGAACATAAATGCAACTGTATACATAGAACAGGAGGAAATATAAACAAAATATAACCAATAACAACAACCAATAAAACAATAAACCAGCAGAACCACCAGTTTTATGTAGAACCCATAAATATTGCTAGCTATTGCAAATATTGCTAATTTTGCTTTTATCCCAAAGTTGCATAGGCATTCCCAGTCTGCACACCAACCTACCTGGGAAAAATCCCTATTCCAATGAGTGGGGTAGATTCTCAGATATCATACACATGGGCAGCAGAACAATAAGAAAAGAAGTGGATAAAATAAGTCAGTAAAATCGTACCTATATTGCGGAGGGCTTGACAATGCGCATGGAAGTGCGCCACAGAGCATGAACACGAGAAAGTAGTTCTTCATGTTTGTCTATGTTTCAGTGCTGCAGCCTTTGAGTCCGGGAACTCGTCTGTCTCCTCCAATGAATCTGTGCATGAGCTCAGATTGTGCTTGTATATATATGGTGCTTCTCGGTTCCAAAGAATAGACAGGAACCTGACTCACACCTTGCCGTACCCTCCAATTTGCCAAGCATTGGACCCAAAAAAAGTCCCCATCTTTTTGAGTGGAAAGAGCCAAATATAAAAGTTATCAGAGCTGCATTAGTCCAGTGAGATGTTGTTGCTACCAGATTTTTCTTCTATGCCGGCAGAACGAGAACCGTTGGTGGAACAGATACTTTTTCCTCCTCCATCCAGTGAGACTTATGCCTGGTTTGGGTTTTGCAGAAGAACTGACTTGAACCTGCAAATTTCTTCAGTAAATTGATAGAAAGAACTTGGGATTTTAAAAAAGGAACTGGAATAGAAAGCAAAATTGACACTTTTGTCCATCCAAGCAGACAGTCCTGGGTGTTCATCTTTTAAAAGCCTTAGTTTGAATCCCTGTGTACTCATCCATCTTTGAGGAGATGAATTAGGATTGCTGCCTCTGTTTTTGGACAGACTCCTCATCTTTAGCAGCTACGTGGCAGGAAGGTATGACGTGATCCTTTCCATGCTGAGAATAGATGTACATATTGAATTTGGCAGGTACAGATGGATGAGGATTTTGTTTGGTTCTTCTTTTGAAAAATAACAGCTTACCAAAAATCACAAATTACTTCAGAAGCAAGATGGAAAAGGTTTAGATTTAAAAACAAAACACGGCACTGGAGGTGAGACAAAGCAAAAAGGTCAGATTTGTCCAACACTTGCAGATCCCTGAAAGCAAACCCACTTGATTCCAATGGGTTGGGGGAGCTGCAAGATTTCTGTTTGTGCAATGTTAGGTGGAACTCTGTTTTCCTGGGGGAAAGTAGACAGCTGTCTGCAGGCCATACTGCAAGTTCATTTCCAAAAATGGCCTACAATGTGACACAAGGGTATCTCTTTAACAAACATGAGCCTACTAGGTCTACGTTCAGAACTAGTTGCACCAAAAAAAGGAGTTTGGTATCAGTGGATCTTTCCATATGCTTCTCATTACTTACTCTCAGTTACAGTTCTTGGCTCAATAGATTTAGGTTTGCTCTAGCCAATGAAGAGAGAGGGAACAACTTTTTAACATTTCAGTTTATGTGATATGGTCTCAAGTGAATAATTTTAAAAATTAAACAAGAAACTAATATTCCAATCAGGGGTTAATGAAAAGGATCAGCTGGAGTTTGCTCATACTTCATGCATCTGGAAAATTATGTAATTGGAACACCAAAAAGCTAACTTCAGGGAGATGTAAGGGAGTATTATTGAATTATTCTGGAGAAAAAAGGAGTGAAAAGCTACCTTTACTTCAACACTTTCAAAATAGACAATATGAAATAGGAAAGATCCAGCAAAGATATTCTGAAGATTAACTAAACTGAAGTAACAAATTATGCTGAAAACTGGTTTAACAGGAAATATAATGAAGACATATAGAACTTTAGTGAAATTTAACAGAAGAACGTTAACAAACAGTGAAATGAATAGGTAGACAACACTGAAGAGCATCTATGGCAAAATGTATGGGAGGCTGGACTTAAGTCTTGCATATATTTATCACTAAGTGGTGCTAACAAGATGATGAAGTTGTTCAGGTGCTGAAAAAATGATGTCTAGATGATGGGTCAGATCCAGATAACATTACAATCTTACGCATATTTATCTTGGACTAAGCCCAGTTAAACATAGTTGGGAGTCAATTGTGTTTGCAAGCAGACATAGGGTTGCATTTCCATTGAAACCAATGACTAATTATCTGATAGATGTCTGTCAAGTGAGTTCACTAGCAAGGGCCTAGATCCAACCAAGTCCATCAGAGGATTCAACCTGAAAGAAGTTTCAAGAATGGGAGTAATGCTAAGGGCTCTCATTCACACACGTGGTGGAGTGATCTGCACATGAAGAAGAACTGGACCGAGATCTTTCAGATAATATATACTGCTTGTTATATTCTGCAAACATTATTGCTCAGGGCTATTCACAGCACTGTGGGACAGGAAGATCAATATTTATCTCAATTCCTTATTGTGGCAGCAGTGATGTCTCTAGCTAAAATATGGGTGCATGCATCAAATGTCACCTTGTTTTAACGTAGTGTTTTATTCTCTTATTTGTTTTATCTGTTATTGCTCATCACTCCAAATCTCCATACTGGAATATGGAGCAATAGAGAAATCTGGTGAATAAAGAAATATGAAAAGTTGCTTGATTTTGGCATTAACAGTGATGGAAAAATAAGCTATGTATAATTCTTATAGATAGATTGATGACTTGATAGCTTGATAGAGCAATAGAGAGATAATAAATATCCTCCTCAAATTACATGGTACCCCATTTACCTACCTTATGGCAGGTTTTGATAATACAATAGTAGAAATATGAGAGTGGAGCAAGGAAGTACAAAGAACAAGGATGAGGGAAAGTGAATCGGTGGGCCTTGGACTGACAACATAGCTTTCTGGAAAGCCACCATAAGAACAGAGGGCTTCGGATACATCTCTGCACACCACACCACATTTAATTCAGAAGCGGCAATAGGCTGCTGAAGTTAAAGAATGAAGAAGTGGATATGGTTTCCCAGCATTCAGTAATGAGTGTACATACCTTTCTCCAAGTATGAACATCATTTTAAGAAATACTGTTCACAGAACATGATTCAGATTTATCTATCATTCAGTGGACCATCCTTCCAGTTCAGCATTTCGCTTTTCTACTTGTGAAATAACTTAAGTTCATGGGGTGAACTCGCCTCTCCTCTGGCACCAAGATTTCCCCATGTCCAACACTGTATTCCTTTCTTCTGGAACAAAAGCAATGGCAGCAGCAACAGGTATGCTTCCTGGGGGATTCTGGGTGTTGTAGTCCAATACCCAAAATAGTGGAAGGCAGGAGATTGCGGAAGTCTGCAGTAGCAGATGCTAAGGCTAAGCATACATACTCCAGACTCTAGGAAATACTAGTTGTCTTCACCCACCGGACCGGAATTATATAATTATTCTTGGTGTGTGTTTGTGTGTGTGTGTCCCTTGGTATTTCTAACAGTAGGTGGAAATCATGAGCCCCAATCAATCTAAATTTTGATGGATACATAATGACAGAGTTTGTATGACTTTTCATTGGCTCCAAAATAACACATCTGACTTCAACACAATGATGTTATGTTATGTATAATGAAGTTATGTTAACCCAAAGTTTTTTTTATTAGAAACCTGTTCTTGTTCCTATCTTAAAGCATATTACTTTTGACTCTAATTTATTTCTTATATTCATTTCAGAAATGTTGATGCTGAAGACCCATCAATACAATCTTGTGCTGTTCATCTGACTTTTGATGTTGTCACACATTTTCAAAGGGGAACTCTGCTCTTTAAAGAAAGGTAAATTAACCCCGAGAGAGAAAACGGGGTCGTTTCTCACCATCCTGTATGGCCTTTGTTTTCTCCACATGCATTATAGTCTATAGCAATACACAGTTATCACATAGGACATTCACAAACTGAGTTTCCCCTCCTCCAAATGTCCATAGCTCCGAAAGACAGAGGGCCTTTTTATAGGAGCTCATTGATATCTCTGGGAATATTACGGAATGTGGAATTGGGCAGCCTCCGTGCTTGTAAACAGAGGTTGTTGAATGACCACACAGATCCCATTCAGACTTTCCTTGCTTACTTTGATTAACAGGACAGGAGTGCAGAGCTTTCAATGCCGCTACTGTACAGCCAGGTACCAAAGAGTATCCACAGCCTGGCTTTCCAAAAAGTATTGATGCATTTCCAAAAAGTATTGATTTCATTCATAAGGAAAACCAGAGAAAACATGCTTCTTCTCTTGAAACAAATACTGTTGGTAGGAAGAACTTGTCAGACAATCCTGAAGAGTCATATATAAACCCCACTGGAACAGATAAAAACATTTGCCTCTCATCTATGAGAATAAAACCTAGCATGGCTTTGCAGCGGGGCCCAGAGTCCATTTGGGGTCCTTTTCTATCACTGTGCAGGCAAGTGTGACTGGCTCATCATTGCTAGCAGATGGGGCTGAGAACATTGTTCTCCCTATGGTGAGACAGTCCTTGCCCTCTTGAGGAGCATCAGAGAGGTGGCTCCTAAGTCAGTGGGGCTCTTTATCCATTGCAGCTTTTATGCTGAGCATTGCAGGACTTATCCATAGTAATAAGCCTACTTTGGTGGTAATGTCCAGCATCATGGAGGGCTCCCAGAAAACTCAACATAAAAGCTGTAATGTATAAGGTGTTTGACCTCACCTGTGGGGCTTCTAACTGGCCTTCTTGTAGAATCAGGGCCAGTGAAGTAACCCCACACACTCAGCTGGAACAACTTTGGGAGCTAGGAGCAGGCCCAATGGCAGTGGGGTCTTTGGAGCAGGCATATTTTGGGGAGGATGCAAGCATGAGATGTTTATTAAAAGAGGGAGGTCTACTTGCTGAGGAGTGGTCTGCAGGACAGCCTGTGCCAAGGTCATGGATGAGTAAAAAAGACTAAAACATTCCCTCTCAAGAAAGCTGGGAGAAGTTGGGAGTTGTGACAGCCATCATAGTTATACAGGGTAGTGGGAGAGACATTGGAGCGACCACACTGTAATGAGAGAGGGTACAACAACAGGTGTTACCTGTCCCACATTCTCCCCCAGTTTAAATCAGTTGGATGGCCCAGGCAACAGACCCCCTGGGCTGAAACTGCTGCTGATGAATGCCAGGTTGGGGAGTGGCTGGACACTGTCCCCTTCTGAGCTAGCTTGGCACCCTCAGGGTTGGTGTTGAGGACTGCTTGGCCTGTTGTGCTGGGAACGTTCAACATCCACCCTGAGACTGCCTCATCAGGAGTGGCTCAGGACTTCTTGTCACCATGACAGCCTTAGATCTGTCCTCACCGGGCACACCCTAGGGCTTCTTTTCTGTACCAGGTGGATTGATGGCGATCCTCGTGAAGGGACTCTTGGTAGTTCCATTGTTGTGGACAGATCATGACTGGTGGGGTTTAGACTCACCAGTGCTGAGAACTCTGCAGGGCTGGAGGGCTGATTCAGATGGTCTGCCCCAGGAGTCTAATGGATCCAAACAGTTTCCTGATGGCTCCTGGGGATCTTCCTATTGCCTGGCAGGCCACTCGGTCAAAGCCCAGCCAGTCTCTGGCATGGAGAAATGACTGGCGTGCTGGACATAATCACTCCTGAGTGCCCCTTTCACCCCAGCACCCTGGTATTCTAGAATGCCCACAGCAAGGAAATGAGTAAGTCATCATTTCAACTTTGGCAGAAAACAGGGAATGAATCTGAGTGAATACAGGTTAGAATAGGGTTGTGATGACCCCCTCAGGAACCAAATGGCTTCTGTTCATCAGATTTCGTCTTGTGCGTGGCCCTGGCTTAGCAAGCAAACCAAGCCGAGTGGAAGTCTGTGAATGCTCACAGAACTCTGGTTGCACAACTGGCAATCTTCCTCTGCAGCACATGCTGCAGAAACAAAGCTTGCAAGCCACATGTGCAGAAAAGGAAGACTCTCCGAGGTCAAATCCCAGATTCAAACCTGGGAGGCATTTCTGAGAGTAGAGCTGGAACTCTACCATGTCCAGTGGACCCCCAGACATGTCAGAATGTCATAGGATAGTCCCTTAACAAAGCTTGGGAAGCAGAGTTTACAGTCTAAAGATATGGCCTAGGGAGAAAAGGATTGGGGAGGAAGAGGAAGAGGAAGAAAAGGAAAACTCAGGTCCCAGTTCTTATCAATGACTGTGTTGCAGGGAAGGGTGAAGCAACTTCCTACTTCTGCTTGATCTATGCTTGATCTGTGGGGCTAGTTTAGTCCATCTCTTGGCATGATGTTCTTCATGGGAGGCAGTGGGCACAACCTTCCAGTGGCCCTTGATTCTCTCGCCAATGGATGAGAACACCGAGGCATGAGGAAGTCAGCATTCTGTGCCTCGAAGCCTCCTCTTTCAGTCTTTATCCCAAGATCAGTGCATGAGTCAAAGGAGCCATGCAAACAAAGCCCAAAGGCAGTTGCATAATACAGGGAAGCAGTTATGAAACAACACAGGTTGAGTAGGCGAGCCGAGCCGCAAGGGTTATCCTAACATTAATTAAATCAGATTCTTAATCTGTTTGCCTAGAACTATTGAGTCATGTTCCTACCTTTTGGGTTGTTCTGATATGTATTCCATGCTCTTATGTGTCCATAAACAACCAAGCACAGAGTTTGCTTTGCCATGTGCTTGCCTCAAGATTTCTCCTTGGAGAAGCTGGCCAATCGCGGCACTGCATGTCTAATTCCAGATGTATCCATCTAACTCATGTTTTTAACAAGTGAATTTAGTCTCCTCTCTCAGCTATATATCCTATAACAGCTGAACAAAAATGTTTTGTTTCCTGGATTTTTTAAATTGCTGTAAACCATCCAGAGAGCCATGTGGCTATTGTGACAGTCTATGAAAAAGAAAGCCAACATAAATACATACACATGTACATACATACATACATACATACAAAAATGTATGCATGTATTCGATTCAGGTTCTCTTAAAAAGAGAACCTGAGCAGAATCCTGCCCAACTCAAAATGGTCTTAATAATTAATTTCAATTGGATTATCAGTTGCACTAGATTCTATATCCAGTACCAAGAATGGATCATAAGCACAGCATGAGAAGCTTAGCCAGAAAGATCTACTTGCTTCTTCTGAAGACTGCATCATGGTAGAGAAAGAGTCAGAGAAGGCCAAATACAGGTTGCCCATTTCTGCCACTTTTTTCTCTCCCCTTCTTCCTTCCCTTGGATCAGATGCTGTTGCCAGGGGCCCAGGCTGCTTGCGTGCAGAGGATTTTGAAATTAGGCTGCTCATCTCTGACTAAAACTAACATCAGCATTATCATTTCTAAACAGCAAGTTAGGAACTTGTCTGAATGAAAAGGGATTAACAAGGTAGTAGAATACAAGCAGAGAGAAGGAAAAGTGGGCCAACAATGGGGAAAAAATCAAGTAGCAATGTACAAGAATGTCTTTTCTTTTCTTTTTACAAATTGTGAATTCATTTGTACAAGAGAGCTTCTTTGAGCAGCATAGAAATTAAATAAATAGAACATGCTGTTTGCAACCTTGAACATGGACACAGATAGAAACACAATTCTCATAATTCTGTTCATTTTCAGAAGTATTCACTTTTCCAAATGCACACTTCTTTCCAAAACCTGTATGTACATTTTTTGCTTGGGTAAGATGCATGCTTTTCAAAATGTGCATCAGATTGAAAAGATTGGTGTCCTGAGATTCACACAATGAGCCAAGCTGAAGTCAGAGTAAGTATTTGTAAAACCTCAAGGTGCTTGAACATTCCATGGTTACCCATCCCTAAATTTAGACATGATCCTAGAGGTCCTTTAGGTAACCCAGACCAAAACCAGCTGAGGCTCTGAATGCAAGTCCTGAAACATCCAGCACTCCCATTCTCTGCAGAGGTCCAGTGCCTTCCTGGCAGAAACATCTAGAAACTTCCCTTCAGAAGTTCCTAGCAGTTGTAATTCAGGATACTTTAACCATTGCCTATCCACCCTCTCTTCAATTTGGAGGGACGTTTTATCAGAAGTTTTACATTTCTGTGATTATTTTCAGAAACTGCACTTTTGCAGCTTGACTAGCCCTAAGCTGGAAACTGCTAGCCAGAGGATGGGATTATTGTACAAATGTGTATGCTAAAGCAACTCTATTCCTCTCCCCTGGGGTTGGGGAGTGGATTCCAAAATATGATGTGGCTGCCTTTAATTTCAGCACCAAGGAGTTCCACCACTGACATCTCCTGCTAAGGGAGACTATCAAGGAGACAAAACATTGTCCTGTGTTACTTTGTAGCTGAGAAGTCCTTGAATTCTGATCACTGACCCAGACAATTGCTTGAGGACTTTAATGGTTGGCTGTAGCAGCTTCAAAAAACTTTGGTTCAAACATATACATAACTTTGACCTATGCATTTTGAGACATATTTGTTATTGTTCAGCCAAATGTATAATGCTGTGGAACTTAATTAATGCTTATTCTTTTAAAGATGTTTAAAAGGGGGATAGGTGAGAAGACACAGCAAAGATCAGTGCTAAGCAGGAAATCTGCAACGACTGTGGCAGGTCCTTTCCTGTTAGGCTTTTTAAGCATATGCTGTTCAAAACCATGTTCTTGGCTCTGTTGCAATCATGGTATGTTGGCATATATTTTTGGCACAAAAGATCTGTGAGAATGAGTAAGGGATTCACCTGGGAATTTCCACAACTCAGTGCATATTTTAGGTGTATTCGTAGCAACTCAATTACATCGAGCATAATAAACTAGATTTCCTGGATTAGTTTTTATTTATTAAAACATTTTTATGCTGCCCCATTTGCCAAAGCCTCGGAGCAGCTTACAACAATAAATTAAAATAACATTTTAAAATATATACATTAAAAGCAAGCCACAGGCTTTGGGCCTTTAGACGAATTGACTCTGAAGTGTAAGGTTCCTTGATGCTTCAAAACCTCTCTCCAGACTCTCCCAGAATGGAACACCTCCTTTGGCCTCTCTCTGAGATGATTCTATGACCTCAAGAGGCTGCTGGAGTGGTTCTTTCTGTGTTCACTGCAGCTCCCCCTTTTGAGGTTGAAGAGCTATCTCCGACTGCAGAAGGAATAATCCAATCTATCCTATGGTTTCTGGGAGGCTCATCTGGGGACCACAAGGCGGCTTGCTGAATCAGTGAAGATGCATGTTCCTTGGCAAACGTTCTGTAACCACTTATCACACTGTAAAAGTGATAAGTGTTGTTTTATATGCTGCGGTCTGATCCAGCCTTGCACACATATCACCCTCAGTGGCATCTGGCCAGCACACTGGGAAAATGCCATTTTTTTCACTTCATTTGTGAATGGGCAAAAAAATAGCAGAAAGTGATGAGTAAGTGGATCAGGGACATAATGTACTTGTTGCTTCCTTTGCAAATGCATAAGCTATGGAAGCAAACTGGTGTCTATCCTACATACATACTTAGGGTTTGCATCTCCTAGGCATAGAAATTGTTTAAATAAATAAATAAATAAATACCTACTTGGGAATAAGTCCTGCTGAAAATAGTGGAACTCACTGTACTTCTGAGTAAACATGTTATTTTGTCAAATCAGGCACCACTTGAGGCAAAAGCATAATGGCCCATTCATGGTAGCTGCAAACTCATAAAACCAATGCAACTTGCCTCCCACCAAATGCATTTGATTATATGGTGCTATTTTGAGCTAGGAATATTTTTCTCCTCATATTTATTCATGTGTTTATGTCTTTCAGTTCATTTAAAATGGCTAGTCAATTCATGCTGGGCATGATCTGGGCCGCCATTCGAAATGAATCAAATTAAATATATTTGTTAGCATATCTTTGACCTTTGGGTTGACATCCAAAGCAGGCTCTTGCTGTTCAAATGAGCACACCACATATCCCATTATTTGTTGAAGAGAGGAGGGGGCAATAAAAGAGAAGGATGAATCACCCTGAATCATATTGTCAGTTTCATTATAGCTAATTGACGGAAGAACCTAGATGGCAACCATTCCTAGACCTGAAACATGCAAGATTGCAACATCTGCCACGGTGGAGAGCAAGGAAAGTATGTCAGGTTCTCCAGGCCAAAAAGTCCTGTTTTTTCCATGTCTCCTCATGCTGATTGGGTAACATTCTGCACTGAGTCAAGCTGCAGCTTATTTTATGATGTGCAAAAACGCTATATAAGCAGGGGCACATAGCAAACGGAGGCTGGGACCTGGCTTTGGAAACCACGATTCAAAATGAAGAGCATCTGTTTTGTGCTGTTATGTGTGACTGCCTCTTATGCATTGCCAATCAGAAACGAAGAAGAAAAGTTGGAGCTTATTCAGGTAACGATGCTTGTGCACTTGCTTGCAAAGCATTCAATTCTCTTATAAATTAAGTTGCCTTCATGAAGTTTAATGAGAAGTTTTGATGCTTATTGGTTCGGTATGTGTGTTCTTGGAGAATGCATTTGAACCCGCAATCGTATGCACACTTTCCATTGATCTCAATAGGACTTACTTTGGAGAAGACATTATACTGAGATTTTTCTTCAATGGTGAAGTATACAGATGTTCCCTGAGAGGCAGCGTGGAGTAGTGATTAAGACTGGGACTCAAGAGATCCGAGCTCTAGTCCTGCACAGTCATGAAGCTCCTTGGGTGACTTCAGGCCATTTACTAACTCTCATCCTGATCTACCTCAAAGGGTTGTTGTTGTGAAGATAAAATGGAGGAAGAGAACCTAATAAGTTACTTTGGTTCTTTGCAAGAGGAAGAAGGTGGGATATACATGAAATGTGATTAAAACAAGACTCCCTAGTAAGTGGATTGGACCCAGCCTAAATTAATCATACTTTGGTCCTCTTGAAATCAGAGTGGTTAAGGTTGCAGGCTTAATTTATCATCTATAACTATACAGAATTCTCTGCATCTGCCTATATTATTTTTATGTGATTGCATTTTATTATCTGTTTGGGTATGATTCAGACTTAAGTCATATTTAGAAATAACTCCTTGAAATCCAATTTACTTAAATTGGATCTACCTAAATGTTAAAATATGGCTAAGGGTGTAATCTTACACATATTTACCAACATACTATTTCAAAAAGTAATAAAGAAGAATTAGTGTTTGAAGGGTTTACCAATATGACGGGACACTATTGTGATGAAATGATATGATGTGAAAAGGAAATTTACTAAAAAATTCTGAAACAGGAATATGTGAATTTTCTGCTTAGAAAATTATGTTCTTTTATTTTTGTGATAAAGAATCTGTTTAAAATGTTATGCATGCATTAATATAATAGATTTCAGGAGGCGATATGCAGTATTCCAGGCAACAAAAACTATGGAAGTTCACAAAATTGTTTAATACAACTTAGTTCATTGTAATAACACAGACAACTCCAACATGAGTCCTACGGAAGGTCCTGTGTTGGACTTTAATTCCCATCAACCTAAGTATGGCCAATGGTCAGAAATGCTGGGTGTTGGAGTCTAAAACATCTTGAAGTCATTAAGTTGGCAAGGCTGTAATAATGCACCCGTTTGCCATTGCGGAGGAAAATGGTTCATGTTGTCACCACTGCGAGTTTTTCAGAGAATAAGCAAGTTAGTCCCCAACTTCAGCAGAGCGAGGACTGCAACCAGTCCCAGGGTTTACTCTAAAAGCCCAAGAAGCTGTTTGCCTTGCTGAAACTAAGCAAGTCTGGATTAAATCAGTGCCCAGAAAATCCACCTGAATGTAGCCACTTTGAATTTCACAATGGAAGGCAAGTGCGATTCTAGAGGTGAGGTCAAATAATTTAGCAGAGTCTACCAGGTCTTTACTGAAAACCTGGAGTCTCAGCATCCTTCTTGACCCCAGGCCCATGGATATCTGGTTGAGCTTGGGATCCCCTTCCCCCACCCTCAACGTGCTGTTACTTTCTGTGAATGTGGCTACCACTGTTGATTTGCTTTAACTCTTGAGGCAATTCTTGGCCAGTCTTGGACTTCACAAAGAAATAGAACCCGGGATGCTTAAGGGACATGCTTCCATGGAAGCTCGTTGTTAGGACGTTGCCTCTTGGACACGGCAGGATGCTGTGAAACGTTCTGGAGAGGTGAAACAGATCGAGGATGTTGCAGGCATCCATTCCACCTCAGTGGAAATTGGTATAATCTAGGAGTGTGGCTGAAAAAAAGGCACACCGAGAGAACTGAGTCTTGGGGGAGAGAGTTCCTTATGCTAACAGCTGCTGTGGATGCAGGGGTGTCACTCCCTGGAGAACTGATGCACAGTGGTGGCTTTTGCTCTTGGTTGGAGGGTTCCTGCTGTGCTTCTGCCTATGCTCCACCTGTAAATAAACTCAGCTATTGCATAACACCACAACCCTCTAGTGGTAGCTCCTTTGAAAGGGAGCGGAGCCTGAGTAAATGTGCCCACCCCCCCCCCCCGCAATAACAATATGATCATGCTAGGCCAGAAGCACTTCATGGGGAGAGCTTCTTCTGCACCCCCTGCCACAGCACTCCCGCCCTGCCCCTCCCCCCACGGCAGCTTTTTGTGCACGTGGCCAGGGAGAGCCCCAAGGGAGACACCTATTTCTCCTCGCAAATTTCTTTTGCTAGACTGGGGGAAAGAAGTAAATTTGAACTCACTAAGAAAGCAACACAGAGTCTGCTGAAACAAGACACCTTACTGACTTTGCTTCTGCAACAGACGAACTTCACTATCCCTCCGGAAGTGATGCACTAAAACAGCCTCCAGATATTTTGGATTTCAATTCAGGGTGCCTGACCATTGGCTATGCTAGCTGGGACTGATAGGGGTTGAAGTCCAAAGCAAGTCCGGAGGGCATCTGGCAGAGGAAGGCTACATTAAAGTGATTTCATGGTAGTGACAATGTTGAAACCTCTAATAACGACTGGTTGAGCTCTTGCATTGTCAGGGAGCAAAGGGAAGAGAAGCACGGTTGCCGTTAACTGGGCTGCCATGATGCTACAGCCAGCACTGCATTGCAGAGAGAAGAATTTAGGAAAGGAGGAGAACATTGATAAAGCTGCAGTTCCCACATTGATTTGAAATAATGAGTCCAGTCTTTGGCTACTGGCCTTGAGTATTCTCATAATTTATCCTGGCTCATTGGTGAGGTAGCAATGTAATCAATAAATAAGTAATTCTAGAATGCCAGCAAGTATGGTGATTAACTCAAATGTGTATGTATTTTTTCTCCTTTTATCAGAAGTACTTAGAAAAATATTACAACTTTAAATCAGATGGGACAGGAATCTTCAAACAGACAAGCAGCTCTGTGTTCAAAAAAATCCAAGAAATGCAACAGTTCCTTGGGCTACAGGTGACAGGCAACCTGGATTCTAATACGCTGGAGGTGATTCAGAAGTCGAGGTGTGGAAATCCGGATGTTGGGGAATTTGCCTTCTTTGCAGGGCAACCCAAATGGGGAAAGAAAGCTCTGACCTACAGGTAATTTTTTCCACTGTGTGTAAAATTGTCCCAGTTATAAGGATAAAGCAAGATGGTTCAATAGTAACTTCTGCTATTATTTGCTGCATTAATCAGTGCTCTTAACAAGCGTTAACAGTATTGTTAACAATCTGCCTCTGTTCTTTTCAAAGAATTCTGAACTATACACCAGACATGAACAAATCTGATGTGGACAAAGACATTGAGAAAGCCTTTAAAGTTTGGAGCCAAGTGTCACCACTGATATTCCGCAGGGTTTCAGGAGGCAATGCAGATATAATGATCTCTTTCGCTTCTGGAGGTAAAAAGGAAAAAGATAAGAAAAGCCAATTCATATACAGTGTAATTCCAAATTGTGTGGAGAGCTCTCACAAATGTCACTGCATTATATTTACACCCTGCCTTCCATGCAAGTAATCCAAGGTGGCTTACCAGATCCTCCTCCGCTCCATTTTCTCCTCGGAACAGTTCTACGAGTGAGGTTAGGTTGAGAGTACGGGACTGGCCCAAAGTCACCAGTGAGTTTCATGGCTAAGTGTGGACTTGAACCCAGATCTCCTGAGTCCCAGCCTAGCATTTGAGCCACTGGTTCCCAAAAAGGTCCTTCCATTCAGAAAGTCATCTTTCATGACTTTCAAGGTAGCAGTGCAAACAGGAAGAGCTTGGGCATGATTCTCTTCCTTATTGGTTTACAGTCCACAGATTGCTATATTTGACTAAGATGATCAAGTTGGGTGTGATCAGCATACCAATGGCACCACACTCTTACACCTTCAGAATATGGACAACTTTAACAACAAATACTGTTTAAATATCCAGTACAAATTCAGCACAATGGCTAAAGGGGATTTGTAGGAATGGGCAACCAAGCATTCAGTTTCCCTTATGAGCCTGCTCATACCACAAGATCCTGGGCAGACTCTTCTCTTAGTCACACCACCTTCACAAGCACGCCTGGTGGGAATGCAGGTGAGAGCTTTCTCAGCGGCTGCCCAAGGCTCTGGTACTACTTTCCCGAGGAAGCTCCTGGTGCACTCCCTGTTAAGTTTTCAGAGGCAGGCAAAACCTTTCTGTTCCAGCAGGACAGTGGTCTGGACCTATGAGAATTAGACTAGCTCTAGGCGGTTCCTCCTCTCCCCTCTCTCTCCATTTAATTTTGGCATTTTATAAAAATTTATTATTCTATTGCTGTAATTATGTTTTTAACTTCTGAATATTTCCATTTATGGTTTAAGTGTTCCTGCTTTTAATATTGCAAGCTACCTTGAGTCCCAGTACTGGGACTAGGCAGAACAAAAATAAACATGTAACACTAATCATAATCTTCCTGGTTGTTTAGAGCATGGAGATTTCAATTCTTTTGATGGGCCGGGAGGCACTGTTGCCCATGCCTATGCCCCGAGCGCCGGCATTGGAGGAGATGCCCATTTTGATGAAGATGAAGACTGGACCAATGAGTTGGAAGGTAATTGTGATTAAGTAGAGAGCAGACTAGCAGCTTTGTGTGTCTGCATTGCTGCTCTGTGGGTAAGTATCCTTGTCTTCAGGAGCAAACATGCACAGAAGTATAAAATAAGTACTCATCATTTTATTATTACACTTTTCCCCTTCTTGCAAGAAGTCCAAGGCATCTTCTGTTTCTCCATTTATCCTTACAGAAAGCTGAAAGTCTAGCCGCAAGGTCACATAGCAAGCTTTGTGGCCAAAAGGACACCTGAACTCAGATCTTACCAGTACCATACTAGCTACTACGACATACTGGCTCTCTGTTGTTTTTCTGCTCTCAGTCATTCTGGCCATTCTGGAAGGGCTTCTGTGAGTTGTAGTCCAAAAGGTCAGGATGGTACCACATTTCCTACTTGGTACCTAATCTGTATGTGCCTGAGATGGGTGGGTGACTTGAATCCTGCATTGAGCAGGCAGTTGGACCTGATGGCCTGCTAGGTCCCTTCCAAATGTATGATCCTGTGAGATCTGCAGAGCTGTCATAATCTCCTGAACAACACTGAGAGTCTTAAAATGGATAAAAAGATCATATCTATTTGTGTTTAAAAGAAATCCATGGGCGGTATTCAACAGCATCATTCTGCTCATTCAGATAGTAATAGCAGAGTTCTGGCAGATCTTTCTATTATGCAATTAGTCACATACCTGTACTTGTACAAACATACCTGTGGTTGGATCCTCCTCTCATGTATAATTCAGAACCTAACTTCTGCTAGGTAAAATCTTTTCATCATTTGATCTGATGGAATGGCGCCGTTGGATATGGCCCCATGTTTCTACGTTTGTCGGAAAAGTGTGGAAGCAACATTTGACACGACGAAGCAGTGCTGACTGCATGCCTGATCTGGACACGCAAAGCTATAGCATGATGCATTTTCCTTTTTGTCTTCCTTTTAGGTTCCAACTTGTTTTTTGTTGCTGCTCATGAATTTGGCCATTCTCTTGGACTTTCGCATTCCAAAGAACCTAATGCACTGATGTTCCCAGTGTATAACTATCCTGAACACAGACAAAATGTCCTCTCTAGAGATGATATTGATGGCATTCAGTCCCTCTATGGTAATTTAAACGATATTCATAATCTGAAATATTTCATGGAAGGGTTTTCACATAAAGCCTCTTTTCTCTATATTCTTCTACTGGGAAATATCTGGACCTCTCCCCCCCCACAAGCCCCCCACCCCAGCCCCCTGCCCAGCCACCAACATCTAGCATACATTTCATCTTTACTGGAAGACTTTCCTGTAATTGCTGGATTTTTGCTGGACTTTTGATGTATTAGCTATAATCCTTGCTTCCTGTTACCTTTTATAATAAACAGCAGTCTACTTCTGCGTATTCCTAAGCAGGGATGTGTGAGGAATCCGTGTTGCGCAGAACTGGATTCCCTGGCTTTGGCTTTGTGGACTCGAGTATACTTTGCCGTGTCCCAGAGTGCCAATCTTCTGCGCCTGCCCCGGCAGGAGCAAGTGGGGGAGAAGATTGGTTCCTAGAAATGACAGCTGCCCCACCCACTCACAGCTCCCCTCTTTCGTATCCTGCAGCTGCTCTTAATGGGGAAGGTTGCTTGTTGCACAACCAGGAGTCTGGAAACATTTGCAGGTTTCCTAGGGGCTCAGCTTGCTTTCCGGGAGGAGGCTGGGCATGAGAAGAAGTTGCACATTCTAGACAGATGGGCTGTCCCAGTCCTACTCCCAAGATGGCATTTGTTTTAATCTTAGCTCAGGATGGACAAATCTGTTTATTTATATCAATAATGAATTTATTTAGGGTGCAATTTATTTATTTATTTATTGTTCGATTTATATCCTGCCTTTTTCCTACAAAGGGCTCAAGGCAGCTCACATCATTCTCCTCCTCCACCTTATCCCCACAACAACAACCCTGTGAGGTAGGTTGGGCTGAGAGTCTGTGTCTGCCCAAAGTCACCCAGTTGGCTCCATGGCTGAGCGGGGACTAGAACCCAGATCGTCTGAGTCCCAGTCCCATGCTCTTAACCACAACACCACACTGGCTCACCACACTGTTAATTTTGTTTTCTCTCAGTTTCTCATTTTATCTGTCTTAAGTTCAATCTACAGCTGTTTGTGCATTTGTTTGAGTTGTTTTCTTTTACAAAAAAGGTTACATAAAAATCCATATACATGTTCAGTGAACATTTCTTAAAATAATGACATTTTATATGAATTTTTGCCTGTTAAAATGTATTTTAACACAATTTGTCCCAATGCATGCGCTTCCCCCAATAGATCCACTTTGTACACATCTTTTGGCTGGAGATTCCCATTGCAATATTTGGAGGAGTGTTAATGTTAAAGAATAACTGTGTTTCTGTTCACATATACATTTGAAAATGAAGCATTATGTTAACTTTGCATTCAATTGTGAACTGAATGAGCTTCTCCTCCTTTCTGTTGTCCTAAAACTCCTTAGACAGTCATGCCAAAATATAATTCAGAAAATGTGCAGCTGTGTGTGCATGCTTATACTGTTATCCAGAGGAAGAGGGGCATTTTAGCTAATGCCGTGCTTCTTAATTTTTAAGGCGCATCATCTAAACCAGCTCAGGACCCAGTGGAAGATGACAAGCCACGCACACCTGGCAGGCCAGCCCAACCTGCCTTACCTTCCGTTTGTGATCCTCGTTTGACATTTGATGCTGTCACCCCTTTTCGGGGAGAAATACTGTTCTTTAAAAATAGGTAAGTGCCATCATGCAAGTATCTCAGCACTGACCCAGCCACATCCCCCAGATAGCTGAATGAGGATCCATGTGAAAGCTGGACCATAAGGAAGACTGAGCACCAAAGGACTGAGGCCTTTGAATTGTGGTGCTGGAGGAGACTCCTGCGAGTCCCTTGGACCGCAAGGGGATCAAACCGGTCAGTCCTAGAGGAGATCAACCCTGACTGCTCTTTAGAAGGCCAGATACTGAAGGTGAAACTCAAATACTTTGGCCACCGAATGAGAAGGAAGGACTCCCTGGAGAAGAGTCTAATGCTGGGAACAATTGGTGGCAAAAGAAGAAGGGGACGGCAGAGGATGAGGTGGCTGGATGGAGTCACTGAAGCAGTCGGTGTGAGCTTAGGTGGACTCTGGGAGATGGTGGAGGACAGGAAGGCCTGGAAGAATGTTGTCCATGGGGTCGCTATGGGTCGGGCACGACTTCGCAACTAACAACAACAAAGCACTGAAAGCTACTGTGATTCAGTGGTCAGCCTTGGAGCCTTGGAAATGCATCACCGAAAAGGAACAGGAGACAAACATGCCTAAAATGTGCATATGCTGACTCTTATGTATCGATGCAAATTTAGAAATTATAATAATAATAACTTGAATTGAAACAGAGCTACTCTCACTGCAGGGGAACTGTGGCAAAGGTCAAGGATGCCCACTCATTTTATCTGCTGTCCAGGTGCTGATAGTCACCATTCTTAGATCTGCACTGTGTAAACTTCAACCCTGAAGCTTACTTGAGGACCCACAAATAAGACCCCACCTGGGCTGGTAAAATTATGTTTGGATTATACCACTTTAGACTGCTCTGTGTACTGAAAGCTCTATGTTCAAATAAATATTCAACACCTTTGGGCATAGAAAGCCAGCATGTCGGGATGCAAATTAGACCTGATCCAGGATTTTTTTTCTTGTATTAACAGTGTTCGGTCATGTGGTCCTCTACCTACTGCCAGAAGTGGCTCAACCTGAACAGATTTAGGACTAGTGAGAACTAAGCCTGAACAACTAGGAGTAGCTCAGTGTAGAGAAAGGCACCTTGGAACTGAGAGAGACACACTGAGAATACTGGTTCAGAGTTAGACTCTGAGGGCACAATCCTGTGGCCTTCCAGCAGCCCCTGGTATGCCCCGAAGTCCCAGCTGAGAGATCCTAGGCCAAGCCCCTGCTCCAGCCCCTTGCAGCTGGTGCAGAAAGGACCATCTTGAATGTCCCTGCAGGTTGAACTGGGCCTCCGTGGGCAGGGAGTGGGTGCGCTGAGGCTGCAGCCTTGGACTTGAACTAATCCCCATCAGTACCAGGTCCCCTTTCCTCCTTCCCCTGCTCTGCAGCTAGATGATGCAGGGTGCAAGCTTTGGCGGCCATGGGGAGCACGACCCCCATGCCTTGTTCATGCCCCTGAAGTCCAGAAGATTGCAGGCAATGGCTGTGGGGCTGTTGAGTTGCTTGAGGCTGGTCGCAGATCTACAGCCTGATCTGACAAGGTTCTTGTGAGGACAAAATGCAGGAAGAAGACAACCCTGTATTCCACTTTGAGTTCCTTGCACGAGGAAAAAAGGTGGGACATAACTGTAAAACCAAACATTTGTCCCATTGCTTTCAGCGTGATTTCTTCTAGATGCAATCTTCATCAGGAATGAAATCCTAGATGTCTGGAATTTCCCACTACCAAACCCATCCTACTCTCCCAGTCCCACTCAGTCACAGCAATGTGAAGTGCTGTGATGCAAAATATGATCTCTAATATGAGTGGTAGTAAACCTATGAGTATTAGGAGGTATTGCAGCTCTCTTGCTCTGCATTTGGCTTCCAGTGGGCATTTGGCTGGCTATTGTGGGTGCAGAATGTTGGACTGGACCAGCCCTTGGTCAGATCCAGGATGGCTCTTCTGTTCTTCGCTTCTTCCCAACGCTTCTCTCATTCCCCCCACACTGCTTAGTCTTTGTCCCCTGCTAATTACTCCACTCTTCATCAAATGGAAAAATTTCCACAGTCAAGTCTGCTAACCCAGATACAGCAAGTGGAAACATTTTTGTGGACACATGAAATGAAAGCAATCTATGTTTGTTACAGGCATTTCTGGAGGAAACACCCCAGATACACAAATATTGACTTGAGTTTAATTTCTGAATTCTGGTCCTTTTTGCCATCTGGTGTGGATGCAGTTTCTGAAAATAATGATAAAGATGAGGCAGTTCTTTTTAAAGGTAAGTGTGCAAACTTTTTATATGGGTGTACATGTATTTGGATTAGATTTAGCATCCCATCCTGGAGCCTAGAAACTTAAAAACAAGGGGGGGAAAAGGTGGCACACACCTGAATACCTCCTCCAGAAAAAGGATTGAGGCATACCTCATCATACATATGGACTCTCAGTTACATAAGTGGCACAGGTGGAGCTGGGTAACAACTGCTCTTTCCCCTGCCTCCCTTACCATTGGTTCTTTGTAGCTACTTGAAGGAAAGGCACATTTCACATGCTCAGTTAAGGGTGACTTTGACAGGGAACAGTTCTCTATTTGAAGGGCTTCCAAAGGATTGCCTCCTGTTTGAAGGTGTCCAAATTTGAGGGCTTCCTTGTTCCATTTCAGTTTAATGAAAATGAACCCTAGGAACTGCTGTCCATCTGCCCTTAGCAGCTGGACAGCAGATTGAATGGGTGGGCACCCATGCCACCTTGTCACGTAGGGCCCCTATGGTGAGATTTAACCTATTTCTATTCAAAGTATAATTACTATTTCTAAATTTGCCTCTATAAATGTGAATGAACATATATGCACATTTAGGCATGAGTGTGTCCTATTCTTGTCATCTATTCTTTTGGTGAGGCATTTCTTAATTTTTAGTGATCCATCAATTGCCATCCAATGTATTCCCCATCTCATGAAATGTGCTTTCTCCTGTCTGTGCCATCTTCTCTCCCTCTCCCTCTCCCTCTCCCTCTCTCTCTCTC
>NW_025335941.1:52783541-52984679 GCF_004798865.1 Varanus komodoensis
CTCTCTCTGTGTGTGTGTGTGTGTGTGTGTGTTCTGATGCCCCCACTAATAAGGGGTAGCTAAAGTATGTTCCATCACCTGCTTCATTCTAGGCAACCAGTTCTGGGTTGTGAAAGGTGAAATTAGGCTTTCTGGATATCCCAAGCGTATCCACACGTTGGGCTTCCCAAATGATGTCAAGAAAATTGATGCAGCCTTTTACAACACAAATGAAAAAAAGACATACTTCTTTTCTGGTAACAGATACTGGAGGTATGAAATAAGCTCATTGGATGCAGCCTGAAAATTACTTGCATCTGTTTTCGTTCAGAAATGCTAAATACTTCAGCTTATTTAAAAGGGTCAATTTGGTTGTATGGTTCAAGCTCCATTCATTTCAGGAGGGTTTGTAAAGGAGGATGCTCCCTGGAATTACCTGTGGGTGGTAAAGGGGATGCTCCCTGAGATTCTAGTGGGAGACACCATATACATCTATATGGCTGCTGAGGCTGGTAGCACCAATGGCAGTGGGCAGCAGGTCCCCTCCAGACTTCAGTGGAATGGTTCAAGGAACTGGCCATGGTGCTGATTCCCAACCTGTGCATAGCACCATGGATAGCTATACCCAGTATAGCTAAAGTCTGGACCAAGACCTGGAATGGATACTCTGATCTGCTGACACTGGCACCAGTGCTGATCTATGTTCTATATTTGGATCTCTTTCAAGAAGAGTGGATTCTGGATGGAATTATGTGGGGAAAATGCCAGCCATTCTCCCGCAGTAATTTGTAGCAGTGTGGCAGACTCTCGATCAGAGAACAAGCTGCCTGTATTTGTGAAGGTGCCTTGCCTGAAGCTACTGCCACCACATGGCAGTACAGAGGACTGATTAACACTGTGCATAATTCTGTGAACGGAATGATCACAAAGTTGCCTCCTATAGGATTTGCACTGCTCATATAGTATCTGTTCACCACCCCAGATGATGTTAGTTGTATGATTTTGAAGCCTGCATATTAGATATAAAGATGCCCTTAGCATCATGTGTAATTTGCCCTTCAGCCTTTGAAGATACCTGCATCTTCCTTGAAGGCAGACATGCCTGAATTTGGCAGATGGCCCTTTTCAAGGCAGCTCTGGAGTATTTATAATTCTTTATATTCTGAAGTGCAGGAAGATTTTGATAGCATCCTCATCGCATCGCATATTGATTTAAATAGCACAGAATCATTTTGTTTCTGCATTCACCAGTGCCCTCTAATGGTAGCAACTGGCATTGCTTGACTGCCTGGTAGAACAACAAGTAAATGAATTCGAGTTCTGGACAAAAATAAGTTGAACCATGCTTGGAGTCTCCAAAGAAGCAAAGCATGCAATCCCAGTTCATCAGTACCACCATCTCTTGAGGAGGTCTGAATTACTTGCATTGTTAGGAAGTTGCTGTGCCGTATCTCGGCTCATCCATAAATTCACTGAGCACTTTAGGAAAGCTAATTCCTCTCCGCTTCACTAAAAGAGTTATATTGTATGTCAAGACACCCCTGTATTTACACCCATGTAGTCTGCGAGCCATAAATGGCCCCCGTTCTTTTGTGTTTAATTTGCCATGACACAGGCCAAAAAGCAGTGGTTTGCCACTCCCCTCATGCATTCTCTGAAAGTTAGGCTGGGCCTTTTCATCTGGGGCCCTTCCGCTGGACTTTAGAGGGATGTTTTGCCCCCCATTGGCACCATGTGGGTTCAGTAACCACCCTCTGCAGATGCATTTCAAGAATGAAATATCTGGCCCCGTTTTTGACATGGTATCAGAGCAGTGTTATCATCTGGTTCCCTGAGTGCTGTTGTGAGCTTAAGGAAGAGCATCCCCTTGTCTTCTTCATCACAGGAGGGACAGTCATGGCAAGAAAGGAAGTGCATCCTTTGGGGGGCCCACCAGGTCTTTCTTACTGAAGCCAAGGGGACTGGACCATGGGAAAGTGCTCCAGTATGTGAGAACATAGGCCTAGAAGGCATACAGCTCAGGGTTCACAAGTTTCATTTCCCAAGTGGTAGCTCCTAGACAAAAGCCATTGCTGCTTCAAGCTCCAGTTGGTTTATGTGCCCATGACTCCCTTCTTTCCTCAGGTATGATGAACGAAGGCAAACCATGGAAAAGAAGCCCAGAAAGATAAGAGATGGCTTCCCAGGTATTGAGGGGAAAATTGATGCTGCCTTCCAGCATAATGGTAAGTAGCATTTTTTTGTAAAGATACATGGAGGAATTGCAGCCTGTGGAAGCAGGATTTTGAATCAGAGCAATTATTCTGATACTGGTCTGGTTCCTAATAGCCAATGGTTCCTTGTTCCACTTGATTCATTTGTGAAAGGGGAATGATGCCTCATCAAGGGGTTGTTGTTGTTTAGTTGCAAAGTCGTGCCTGACCCATCATGACCCCATGGACAACATTCCTCCAGGTTCTCCTGTCCTCCAACATCCCTCAGAGTCCACCCAAGCCCACACCCACTGCCCCAGTGACTCCATCCAGCCACCTCATCCTCTGCCAGCCCCTTCTCCTTTTTCCAACGATGGTTCCCAACGTCCCATCAAGGGGTATAGAACACTAATTAAGTAAGGTACTGTATAAAATTAAAAGACGCTTTCTCCTGGGGAGGAACGCTATGGCGAATCTAGACAGCATACTAAAAAGCAGAGACATCACCCTGCTGACAAAAGTGCGTATAGTCAAGCCTATGGTTTTCCCAGTCACAATGTATGGCTGTGAAAGTTGGACCATAAGGAAGGCTGAGCACCAAAGGACTGAGGCCTTTGAATTGTGGTGCTGGAAGAGACTCCTGTGAGTCCCTTGGACTGCAAGGCGATCAAACCGGTCAGTCCTAGAGGAGATCAACCCTGACTGCTCTTTAGAAGGCCAGATCCTGAAGATGAAACTCAAATACTTTGGCCACCTAATGAGAAGGAAGGACTCCCTGGAGAAGACCCTGATGCTGGGAACAATAGATGGCAAAAGAAGAAGGGGACGACAGAGGATGAGGTGGCTACATGGAGTCACTGAAGCAGTCGGTGTGAGCTTAAGTGGACTCCGGGGGATGGTGGAGGACAGGAAGGCCTGGAAGAATGTTGTCCATGGAGTTGCACTAGGTCGGACACGACTTCACAACTAGCAACAACAACAAAGCAACAACTGTTTCTACATTTTGGAATGCTGTTTCTCTAACTGGGTTGCTTACTAACCCATGGCTGCCGGGAGGATCTTGTTAGGACCCATGGAAGCAAAGGCTCGCATACCCTGCTAGCAGTCTTTTTCATTTGGTGCATGTCATACCTACCGCATCCACAGCCTTCCTGCACCAAAGGCAAAGGGTTTGAGGGGAACTTCAGACTGCAGGGATGTTGGAGCAGGGCCAGCATGCAAGCCTCTGTGCCTCTTTCACAAGGTGGTATTCAGGCATAGCACCCAGACAAGAAGGGATTCTCTGTATCCAGATTCAGAATGACCAGTCTTGGTCTCCCTGTCCCTTCCCCTCATTCTGAGGTGTCTTTTTCCCAAACTTGGAGAGCAATTTTGGAACATTAAAAAACCTTTAATAAACGCTCACCAGGTATTCCAGGCAAAACTGAAAGTTAGACCTGCCAGTGTTAATTAAGACTGCTGAGCTCATAACAATATATAATACTGACTTCCAAGGCTGGATTATCAAAACAAACATATCCAGTTTTAATACTTATTTAAATCATAGTTTGAAGTTTGTACTGCATATTCCTTCCCAGTCTACAGATATTATTTCCATCTCTTGACCAAAGATGAACAGACAGAAACTTTAGGCTGGCATGATACAAATCTGTGAATGGAAACATGACCCAGAAGTCTGCAGAAGGCTTTCACTGATGCAATTCAGTGCTGGGTGGCAGCAGCAGCTACTGTTCCCATAACAGCTGCCAATAGCCAATATTATATCCCCTTCCATTCCACCAACTATCTTTCTCCTTGCAAGCCAGAAGAATTCGGAAGAAATATGCCCATGGCCTGCATGGCCAACACCCTAGCCACCACTTTTTGCTCTATTAAAGCTTCCAAATGGTTTTGGAAGTGCACCCACACTGTCCTTTTGATGTCTTTCCTTTTGCACTTGTTGAAATTTGCACATCAGGATCATCTGACTTCATTTTGGTTTTGTCTATTTCTCCTTTGTAGGCTTACTGTATTTCTTCAGAGGAACAAAGCAATATGAGTTTGACCCCAACACCAGGAGAATTAATCAGATTCTAAACACCAATAGCTGGTTTTCGTGCTAAGAAAAATAAAACACTGAAGATGTAGAAGACACTGTCGGAAAATACTCAGGACATAAATAATCACATTATTCTGATTGTGTAATGCTAAGCACTGACCCTTTATAAATAGCCCTTTTATTGACCCTCTATGGACAGTGATGTCCAACAGTGATTTTTTAACATAGTGCATGCATATGACAATGCATCCTTTAAACGCAATTAAATAATGCATGCATATGACAAGCAGCAATCCTGCATGCATGCACCAGGGATTAGCGCCACTGTTCTCAGTGGGACTGGCTTCTGAGAAGGTGTACCTGGGAAGAGACGGGAGCTACGCAAGTCACTGAATAAGCAAGCCAGGAGACTGGCCTTTCCATCCACCCACTAGAAACTTCAGGGGCTTCATTTACGAGGCCAGTCTTGCCACTAAGCAGCCTGAGGCAGGCACCTCAGGCAGCAGATGCTGAGGGAAGCAGACCCAGCTGTGTGTGCTCATGGCCTGCTGTGTAACCCCAAAGCCACCCAGATGCCCTAAGGCAGGGTGTCGTATTCTGTCTTGCCATTGCAATTGAAGTAAGATTAGCCTGCCAATCTAACCACCCCCTGTACATGGACTAGGAGGAGGCCTCATCTTCTTCTTGGTCTCGGACCACACAAAGGCTGGAGCCAGCCCTGAACTCTGGTCACATGTGTGGGATCTCCACTAGGCATAGCTTATAAGATTACAGGCTGGTTTTGCCATCCATGTGAACAGCTGCCTGATATGACTTGTAACTGTCATATGATAGGCTTTTAATGAGATCATAAGATGGTGTGTGTGAGTGTGAGAAAGAGGGAGAGAGAATGCATGGATATTTGTTCTGTTGAAATGTTTGCAGCTAAACTGTTTTTTATGTTAAGTATAATATTGTGCTTTTAGAAATTTGGAACCTTGATAAACCACCCAGAGAAATTTGACTATTGGGCAGTATAGAAATGCAATCCATGCCAGGGAATATTTTCCATTGTTGAACCAAACTCAGCAAGCTTTTGAGAGGAATGAAAACATTCCTCTGTCACTGTGAGAAAGGGGGACAGTGCAGAAAAAGAGGTTCCTGCTTTGCTAGCATGCTTTGCTTGACAAAAATGTTGAATGAACTTCTCTGAGTTTACTGTCAATGGAATTCCACCAGTGCTGAGTATAGTTTCTAGGACTTGGGCGTGAATGTTCAGTCTGTGACCGTGTATAAACCTCAGTCGATACCAGCAGCTCCAGTGCCAGTGGAACAGTGTTGGAGACAGCAATGTCAATGTCACCATAGCCCCAAAGCAGGCTCAGCACCACAGATAGCTCCATAAAGAGTCAGTCTTTCACCTGGAGTGGATACACTGCCCCAGTGTCATTGGAGCTAGCAGCTTGCACTGATGCAACATTAATTATATGCTCATCATCTTTACTTTCTATGTTGACCACTATATAATTTATTATATACTCATATGTAACAGTCTATCAACAGCAGGCTTGGATTTAATACAGGTGTTTTGTTTGTATGCATATATTGTTCATTCTTAAGCTTGATAATTAATGAATAAAGTAAATTGTGCTTTAAAATGGCTTTTTTTTTTTTTTTTGCATTTTATCTCTGATGAGTGGTGTCTTAAAGTGTCTTGAGCCTAAGAGCTAGACAGCAATAAAAAAAGATGCTGTTGCCACTGCTTTCCTTGCCACTATTTATGACATGAATAGGAAGACTGAAAGTGGACATCTTAACGTTCTTTCAGATTCCAGAAGGGCTGTAATATAGAAAAGGAAAAACTCATTTTCTGTTAACCTGGAAACCAGGTTAGTTCTAATAGGACTTTAATTTCAAGATGGTAGATATCAGTTGGACATTAAGAAAAATATATTGAAGGTTGGTGTTGCTAGTTGTGAAGTCACATCCGACCCATCGTGACCCTATGGACAACATTCCTCCAGGCCTTCCTGTCCTCCACCATCCCTCAGAATCCACTTAAGCTCACACCAACAGCTTCAGTGACTCCATCCAGCCACCTCATTCTCTGCCGTCCCCTTCTTCTTTTGCCATCTATTGTTCCTAGCATTAGGCTCTTCTCCAGGGAGTCCTTCCTTCTCATTCGGTGGCCAAAGTATTTGAGTTTCATCTTCAGTATCTGGCCTTCTAAAGAGCAGACAGGGTTGATCTCCTCTAGGACTGACTGGTTTGATCGTCTTGCAGTCCAAGGGACTTGCAGGAGTCTCCTCCAGAGCCACAGTTCAAAGGCCTCAATTCTTTGGTGCTCAGCCTTCCTTATGGTCCAACTTTCACAGCCATACATTGCAACTGGGAAAGCCATAGCCTTGACTATATGCACTTTTGTCAGCAGGGTGATGTCTCTGCTTTTTAGTATGCTGTCCAGATTTGCCATAGCTTTCCTCCAAAGAGCAAGCATGTATTAATTTCTTGGCTGCAGTCTGATGGTACAGGCAGTCAAAGAAAACCAAGAATTCCCTTTCATTGAAAGTCTTCAATTTGTTGAAAGTCTTCCAACAGATGCAGAAGTATAACATATTTATGTTATACTTTTATGTATAGGTATTTTATTTGTGTAAGCCGCCCTGAAGCTCTCACAAAGGATGTCATACAAATATCTTCAATAAATAAATAATAAATAAATGCTAGATGTCCACCTGTTGAGGATGATGTAGCTCTGGATTTCTTGCATGGAGCAGGGGTTGAAATAGTTCATTTACAAGACCCTGTCCAATGCTTCAATTCTACCATCAGTAACCATATGTCACTGGGTCAGATGCACTGAGGGAGGAAACCTTCCCTGGTAACATTTAGAAGACCCCTTATGCAAATGAGAGTGAGATGGCCATAATGAAAGAGCAACATATTTAAGCATTACACTTTAAGTCCACCTTTCTTTCACCATGAAATAAGGATGTCGTATATTGGATTCCCAAGTAGTCTCTCATCTAGGTCATGACCAGCGCCAGACTTGCTTAGCTTGATCACAGTGGCCTTATGATGTGATTTCAGACCATGCCCTGTGACCAAAACCTACTTTCCATATGCAGATACAAGTACAAGCCTGCTGCAACTAGTTTTCACAGCCAATACGTATAGTAGTAGCATCAGTGCTATTAGCAGTGGTACAAACGCATGGTGCTTTGCCAAGTTTGATAGTAAAAGATGTTAGAGAACTTGGACAATGGGAGGCAACAAAAGTGGGGATTGAATATATGTATCAATAAATTATAAATGATCATATTCTTTATAAATAAAGATAGTCTGAAATCTTTTCTCATCTCTGGGGTGATCATTGTTGCATAGATTCATGACCCAGATCAAATGAATTGGCGCTTTAGCTCTTGTATCACTGGATCCTCTCGTGATGTTGACTTGTCCAAAAACATTTAAAAAGGAGAGGGATTTGGGGAGATTATTTTTCAGACACATAGATTTTGAAATCAGTAAAAGCTGCCAAGTTGTGGGATGTCTTTCATAAGCTTTTATCCATTCTTAACTGCATCAAATAGAAACAGCATTTTCTATCATCGTAAACAGATGTATCCAAATGCAGTGAACTTGGATAAACAGCTACAGATGTTCCACTCTTATTTTCATCTGACAAGTTTAGGTGCTGATGAATTGGCCATTTCCACACCAGAAGAGATTCAGTTAAGAATTCTCCTGTGCTAGCAATGTACAGCACTAATATATCATCAGAGCCATTCTTGCAACATGGAACATCTTATTCATCAGCTGTGTTTATGCGGACTATGAAGTGTATGTGTTGGAGATGGCTCTGTTGACATTAACTTCAGATGCCATGAAAATGTATATTTGAAAATGACCTCAATAGCTGTGCTCATGTGTTTATCTCTTAATGAGCAGTAACCTCATTCTTTAAATTAAACTTAAGGTATGGCTTCATCTAATATGAGGCAAATACATCTCTGGGTTTTTTTGGTAAGTTAGGTAAGAAGTCCAATGTGGAAAGAGAGAGAGTAACTACCAGTCCGGGGTGACATTTGATCAGCCCATCTACTTTTTAAGTACATATGAAGAGGCCTGCTAGGTCAGACCAGTGGTCCATCTAGTCCAGCACTCCAGTCACACAGAGGCAACCCAGCTGCTCACAGGATCCTTCATGCAGGATGGTAACAGATTTCATAGAATCATAGAAACAAAAGGAGTCAGAAGGAGTTTCCTGGGCCCTCTAGTCTGGCCCCTGGCTTCAGCTGGTTCCACTCATGTAATCCCCAACATGTGGTTGTCCAATCTTTCCTTGGACAGCCTCACTGATTTCTACCTGCCCAAGCTCTTCAGCAGCTGATATATGCAGACATGCTGCCTCTGATAACAAAAGCAGAACCTAGCCTGCATGGCTAGCAGCCAGTGGTAGCCACCTCCTCCATGAATTTGCCCAACTCCTTCTTAAAACCACCCAGATGGGTGACCATCACTGCTTCCTCTGGCAGTGAATTCCATAACTGAATTCCATATGTATTGTGTGAAGAAGGTCTTCCTTTTGTCTGATCTGAATCTCCCACCAATCAGCTTCATGAGATGAACCATTTGGTTCAAGTATAATGGGAGAAGGAGAATAATGCCTCCCTGGCCACTTTCCCTACACCAATTATAATTTTAAACACTTCTATCTCTTCTCCCCTTACTAACCCTTTTTTCTAAGCTAAACAATCCCAGTTGTTGTGACCATTCCTGAGAGGGGAGTTGCACCAACTCCTTGATCACTTTAGTTGCCTTTAACTTCACTTTTTCCAATGCAATAACACTCTTTTTCAGGTGTGGCAACCAGAACTGTACAATCTTCCAAATGCAGTTGCATCAAAGTTTTGCGTAAGGGGATTACAAACTTGGCTGTTTTATTTTCAATTCCTTTCCTAATTATGCTTAACATGAAGTTTGCCATTTTCATGGCAATTAAGCATTGCACCAAAATTTTCATTTAGCTGTCCCATACAGCCCCAAGGTCCCTTTCTTGATCAGTCACTGCTAGCTCCCATCCCATCACCTATACCTGAAGTTGGAGGGTTTTGCCCCGCATGTCTTAGTTTACATTTGCTTGCCTTGAAGTATGTTTGCCATGTTGATGCCCATTCTCCCAGCCTTTAGATCTCCCCACAATCCCTTCTGGTTTTAACCACCCTATATAGTTGTTCGTTTGTTTTTTGGAATTTTGAAAATCCACAGAAAGGTTCCAAAAGAGCAGATCAATTATTTTGCACTTCTGCAACTTTTTGAAGAACATTAACTTAGTCGCACTGAAATTTCTCCCAAGAAAAAGGACACTTGGCATAATTGTTCACAAATCTCCACTGTTTTTGGCTGGTGACCACAATTCTCTCCACTTGTCACAGCAGCAAATGATGACAACAACAACAACAACAACAACAACACATACACAGAATCCTTAGAAGAAAGAAAGAAGTTGTGCCATTGCTTCTGCTAAGGTTGAGACCCATTCCTGATAAGCTGTTGGAGAATTTCTCCTCCTTCTGATAAACTGGGGCAAAATATAGGCCAATATTTAAGTGGCCATTGGACCAGACCTATACATATAGACTACGGGGAATCATTCAAATGCACAACTGCTGCTAGAATTTTACTTCTAAACTTTTTGGGTGCAGAGTTGTTTTGGGAATATTCACCTCCAAGAATACAATTTTAGAAAGTAGAATGCTTTTCAGGAAACACTGTATAACTACTTCTCAGATTTAGTGAAAAGGTAGAAGCATAAAGTGTGCCAGTGAGAAGGTTTCAGAACAAGCTGACTGTTTAGTCAAGAAACAGATTTTTGGCTTGCACAGATGTGGCACTCCTTTCTTTACCCTGTCAGTAATCCATCTGTTTTCAGCTGATGATGGCATGTCTGGGTAAAAGACATTGATGTGTAATGCAGTGTGTCTCATGCTGGAAGGGTTGTTCTTCTTAGCTGATTCAAGGTGCAGAACAACAGCATAATCTGTGCCCCTGGGTGACATTGTCTCTGTCTAAAGGTGTGACCTAAAATCCCTGAAGCTCTTAGTAACATCTCAGGGAGACACCAAGACTGCCCACTTATTATTCTCCTAAAGAATAGTGGTTTCTATGAGAAAGGTTTTCAGCATTTGTTCATTTGGAAATGTATGACTCATTTCTTTGCACAAAGGAATCCAAGGATTTATAGCACAAAATACATCAATATTTTCTCCAAACTATCATACAGGTAACAAGATATTAATAATGAATTTATTTAGGGTGCAATTTATTTATTTATTGTTCAATTTATATCCTGCCTTTTTCCCACAAAGGGTTCAAGGCAGCTTACATCATTCTCCTCCTCCATCTTCTCCCCACAAGAACAACCCTGTGAGGTAGGTTGGGCTGAGAGTCTGTGACTGGCCCAAAGTCACCCAGTGGCCTCCATGGCTGAGTGGGGACTAGAACCCAGGTCGTCTGAGTCCCAGTCCCACGCTCTTAACCACTACACCACACTGGCTCACCACACTGCAATCCTATTGAGATGAGCAGAAGTCTCCAAACCTGCATGTTCACTCTCATCCAATGCAAAGCCAGAGGAGTAGCAGAGATAATCTTTGTGCCACCATTCTTTCTGTTCTGATTTTTTTTTCTTGAGAACTATTTTTGGCCTTCTAGTGGCAGCAATAGCAGCAGCAATCAGCTTATATCCCACAGCCTGCTTGGATAAAAGCGTCTTTGCCTGCTGACAGAATGACAACAAAGAGGGAATCCACCTAGCCTTCCTCATCATGGGGTGCCAGAGCTTAGTAGCAGCCACAGAGAAGACCCACTTCTGTGTCCTTGCCAAATAGACCTCTGATGGTGGCAAAAGTGTGAGACTGGTGTCCCTGGAAGACCTTAATTCCTGGACAGACTCACATCAGAGACTGAGGCCTTTCACACAGCCTGGTCCCAAACTATATACTGAGCAGTTTGACTTGTGCCCCAAAATAGGTTGGTAACCAGTGAAGCTGCTGCATCAGGAAAGTCACAGGTAACCAGTCCTGATCAATGCAAAGTCCAATAAGTCACCAATACGTAGCTTACTGATTTGAATTGCACCTCAGCTTTCTGTAGAAACTAAGCCCTCCACCCCTTCACCTAAAATACATCATATCTAGAGTAGACGCATCAGACCCTGAATATGAACTGAAGGAAGATGCAGGGTTGCAATTCTCGGCTGAAATGCCATAGCCACTGAGTTTCCAGATAAGTCAGGTAGTTGGTGAAAACCAGATTACCTCTGGTTTGTGGAGGGACAAGGAGGGCCTGTTGTGGAGGGATGTAACTTAGTAAGTTCTGCCATTCAATGCCAGATCAGGACAGCCAGACAACTGAATAGCACCTAGCATTCCTGCCATCTGGCTCATGCTGGCAGGAACCTCTCTGAGGGTGAAGCTAGCTCTATTTGGTGAGGAAGGAAAGAAGGGGATTCAGGTTGGAATTAACATTTCAGCCCCAAAATTCTCTCCCTCCCTCCCTCCCTCCCTCTGCCCCCCATCTCTCTCACACACACATGCTAGCTCATTAACTTCATAGATGCTTTTTTGCTAAAGACCCCTCTACATCACCTTTGTATAGCAAAGCCAGTTCTGGCCAGCCCACTTAAGTATAATAAAAGACTGTAGTTAGAAGCTTCTCATCATGTTCTGCTGGGAAAGGGAAAGGAGTGAGGAATGGAGGAGGAAACCAGCTCACAACACTTTCTACCAAGAAACACAAATAAGACTAAGCAAAGTAAACAGGCTTGCACTAGAAAATGGAAATTATTCACAGGGGGTTTTTGAGGTTTTTCAGGAGAGTTTTTGGTGGATTTATTGAAAGAAATGATTTGGCATTTCAGCATGTTTTCAGTGCTTAACATGTTGACTTGTGTGTTTACTTTCCTGCAATGCATCAGTTTCCTATAATGATGCCATGAGGTAGTCAAATCTAAATGCCTCCATTATAATATTATGTCAGCAATGCAAAAATGGTCATCCTCGTCTAGGGTTGCAATGATCCTTTTGGAATCCAGCTCTTTTCTGTTAGGCTTCCTCTCAGAATCAGCCCTGCCTTAGGAGTTAAGCCAAGCCAAGATGAAGTCCGCAAATACTAGCAGAACTTGGATTGTGCAACCAACAGTATGTGCAAAACAAAGGCCACAATTCATGTGCATGGAATAGTGATAGTGCCTGAGCAGTTCATGTAGAGCTCGGCTATCATGGATTCTTCCATATCCTCCATTTCACAAAAAGTTAAACTCTGACCTCAGCCTAAACCAGAGTCTTTCTAGTCAAAGATATCAAAGTACTGGGCTTTTCCAAGCACCCAAGGTATATCACAGTGATGAGTTAATGCCCTCTGAGATAAAGCAATTGCATGAAAGCATGAACAAAATCAGTCAAATTCTCACCCATCTGCATCAACCAAATTCAATAGGTATGGCTACTTGCAGCATGGAGAGGAGAACAGCATTCTATGGTTGAAAATACAAGGAGTTGAAGCCAGATGTTTAAGAGATAGAACTCAAAGCCTTCTGCCAGGATGGTTTTGGTTTCTCCCACATTTGATTCTTTGTTTGTTTTTCAGTCCAAAATTCATGCTGCCTTTTTAATGATGATACTTGTGAACCTGAGTAAGATCTTATTCAAACAGAATGGCTGAAATGTGTATCCATTGCTGCTTGTGCTCTCTTTTTATGTCCTCCTCCTTCCGCTGATAGGGGCCATGAGGCAAGCTCTTGCTTTGAGGAACTACCGGGTTTCATCATGGCCGCAGGGTTGTTTCAGCAAGGCTGAATGATATTGTCATTGTCAACAAGTGTTTTTCTGAGGGCCCTTTCCTCCTCCTTTGTGTGTTCTTGTGGATTTGTTGAATTGAGAATAATTTATCTATCTAGTTTTATCCTACCTGTTGGCTAAAGAGGTCAGGACATCATTCGCATCCCCTCTTTTATCACAGAGACAACCCTATGGAATATGTTGAGACAAGGTGAACCCTATGGCGTAAGAAGAAACCATGAATGACTCAAATCTGCAGAAAGTTCTGTTGTTATGAGGAAATTTAAACTCAGTTGCCCCCAGCTGAGGTCCCACATGTTCTCCACTGCCTCTGAACAAATCAGTTCCCTCAGGACATCTTGTAACAAGAATCAGCTGTGATTTGTCAATAATTAAAATAAGAAGTTACATTTCTGGCAGCACCTTGATTTATGATATCACTCCTACCACAGCAGACAAATATTTCTTCTGTGAAGAGTGGACAGAATGTTTTGGGTCAAAGGAAAGTGACAACACTGTGTTGAAATTTCTGATAGCAACTTAGCAATCTATGATTTGCTCATCCCACTGGCCTTAAATGCACTCCATGTCTGCATGTAGCATCCTAAAAAGGAGGAGGAGGAATTGACATTCTCTCTTCCCTCCTCTCATAAAGCCTCCTTTTGCTTCACTAACATTTTATTAATAA
Source organism: Varanus komodoensis (assembly GCF_004798865.1). NCBI lineage: Eukaryota > Metazoa > Chordata > Lepidosauria > Squamata > Varanidae > Varanus > Varanus komodoensis. Next base: position 52,797,258 of record NW_025335941.1, read on the forward strand.
AAAACTTGCATATGTGTATGTTGGCATGTACTACATTTACTGCAGTTCTGCTCTGTCTCAAAGCTAAAATACCCATTTCTTGTGTATACTTGATTTTTCATTATTTGATGAAGTGACTTTGTCTTCCATAACATATTTTCCCACATTTTATACAGAGACTAACTTTCTTTAGAAGTCTTGAGGTGAACTTAATTGCTTTTACTGGATTCTTGAAAAGCAACAGTTTTAGGCAACGATAGTACGCACGGGACAGGCACGTACAAACTAATGATGCTTTCCTCCATTAATTCTCCTCCATAAATTTGTCCAATCCCCTTTGAAAGTCATTCAAAATGGTGACCAACACTACATCCTTTGGTAGCAAATTCCATAACCTGACCATTTGCTGTGTGAAGATATATTTCCTTTTTACCTGTCCTGAATTTGTATTATGAAAGATGGAGGAAATTGTCCCCTCATCTACTTTCTCTGCATCATGCTCAGTTTTGTATCCTTCTATTGTGTCTGCTCACACTCACAATTTTTCCAGGCACAACCTCAGTCTGTGCACTGCACCTCACTTTCTTGCCTGCCTTCCCACATGCTTTTATGTGGGTTTGCATGTGGAAGGAGATGAATTCATTCCCTGCTCAGGCTGGGATTTCCTTCTAAGTATCCTGCAGACCAACAGATGTTCACTCTATTGTTTGTTCATTGTACTTGCTCAAATTAAAATGCACTATAAAATGAGACGTTTAGAACTAATTTAATGAATAAGGTTTAATAAACTTAAAATAAACTACAGCATAAAATAGAAGGAAAGGGGGTTAAGGGGCAAAGGGACAAGATTTAAAATACAGTAGAGGCTAAAGAGAGACTAAACTACAACACACACCCGAGTTTAAAAAACTGTGGTTCCTTTAGACCTGGAAAAACAAGGCCCTCCCCTGCAGGTGCCTCACAAGCATCTCTGGGACGTTCATTTCACTTCTGGGTTTCCACAGCAGAAAAAGAGGGACCAAAGTAGACCAGGATTGTATAGGGACAGATATCAGAAAACAGGAAATGTTGCAAGAGGAAGACTGGGGCATAGACCCACATAAAAAAAGGTGAGGAGCACCTTCCTTCAGCTTCGGCTGATCCATCAGCTGCGTCCCTACCTGGAGAACGACTGCCTGGCAACTGTGACACATGCATTGGTAACTTCCCAATTTGACTTCTGTAACATGCTGTACATGGGGCTGCCCTTGAAGATGGTCCTGATACTTCAATTGGTGCAAAATAGTGCTGCCAGTTTGCTGACAGGGACTGGGCATTGTTCTTATATAACCCCAGTTCTCCATCAGCTTCACTGGCTCCCCATTGAAGTCCAGACCCAATTCAAGGTGTTGGTTATCACCTTTAAAGCCCTCAACGGCTTGGGACCTGGTTATCTAAAGAAGCACTTGTGTCCATATATGCCCTCCCGCCCCCTGAGATAGGTGGAGGAGGCCCTTCTCCAGGAGCCCTCTGTGAAGGATATTAGGAGGGTGAGTACCCGGAGGAGGACCTTCTCTGCGGTGGCACCCAACCTATGGAATGCGCTCCCCAGAGAGGTCTGCCTGGTGCCGTCATTATTTGTTTTTCGGCACTAGGCCAAGACCTTTTTATTTAAACAATATTTTAATTGTTAATTGTTGTTTTTATTTATTGGTTTTAAACTATTGCCAAGATGCTCCGAATTTTTAATGTTATTCTATGTTGTTTATCTTCTTTGTAAGCCACCCCGAGGCTTCCTGCAAAGGGGGCAGCATAAAAATGTTATAAATAAATAAGGGGGAAGGCCAAGCAAAGTAATGTACAAGTGATGTACTTGATATGTGCAAGCAAATGCCCACCAATCTCTGAGATTTACAATGTGATCCTATAATGTTTACTCAGAAATACAGCCTATTAAAACCAATAGAAGTCACTCCCAAGTAAGCGCATATAGGCTCAACCTAAACAGAATATTGCCATTTTGATTCTTAAATTTGGAATATATGCAGTGTCATGCACTGCTTATTGAAGTCCAATTGAATAGGTGGCTTCAAACATGGAGGGCTACAGGAAGTGGTTGTTAATTTGTCTTTTAAAAATGGAGAGACATGCTACCAGCGGTGTTTGAAGAGCAATGGGAAGTTGGGTTTTTGATCAGGGCCACACGGAACCATCACAACAAGACTGTTTACCAAGGAATCATTCAGCAAAACAGCCATGGCATGATACATTACAAGAGAGGTAGTTTCTTGGATTACATGAGCAAAATGATGACAGCATCATGAACCATGTGTAATGTTCAACAAGTAGAGGGTTTGTGATGAGTCACATGTCTAGGGAATTGCTATGCCAGGCTGTACCCACCAGTGAAGAAAGGATGACTGGAAGAAAAGCTCTCCTATTCCTCACTGGAGTTCCTCTATACTCCCCAAAAATCTGTTCTGAATGGTTCTGGATTCTGAACAACAGATATGAGTGCAAGGAAGGGTATAGGGGAGAGGCCCTATGCTGTGAGTAGTTGTCAGCTTACATAGCATTTTATGAAGCTCTGTCTTTGCAGGAGAACCTTTTAGGATGCAATTGTTTGCATGTTTAGACAGAAAAAAGGCCCTACAAGTCCCAGCAAGCCCCAGCCAGCCAGGAATGGTAGGACTTTCTCTGTGTAAACCTATAGGATTCTACCTTTAACTTGTTTTTTGTTAAACCATTGTTCATAGAAGCATAGGATCACAGAATAGTAGAGTTGGAAGGGGCCATGAATGCCATCAGGACACCAAATTAAACTATCACACGCAGGTGGCTGCCCAGTTTCTTTTGGAATGTCTCTAGTGTGGGAGAGCCCACCACCCCTCTAGGCAGCTGGTTCCACTGTCATATTGCTCTGACAGTGAGGAAGGTTTTCCTGATATCTTCGCCTGAATATGGGTTGTCACAGCTTGAAATAATTATTCCGTGTCCTACACTCTGGTATCAGCAAGAAGAGATGTTGACTGTCCTCTTTGTGACAGCCTTTGAGGTACTTCTAGAGGGATATCATGTCCCCTGTCAGTCTTCTCAAGGCTGAACATGCCCAGTTCTCTCAGTCTTTCCTCATAGGGCAGTGTTTCCAAACCCTGGATCATTTTTGTTGCCTACCTCTGGACTCTTTCTAATTTTTCTGCATCTTAAATCTTGGTGCCCAGAAGTGGACGCAGTATTCCAGGTGGGGTCTGACTAGTGAGGAGTATAGGGGGACTACTACTTCTTGTGCTTTGGAAGCAATACTTCTGTTAATGCATCCCAAAATAGCATTTGCCCTTTTGGCAGCTACTTCACATTATTGGCTCCTATTCAGCCTATTGTCCACTATTATTCCGAGATCTTTTTGGAGGTGGAGGGCTTGGCACTTGTCCTTATTGAATCGCATTCTGTTGCTTTAAGTCCAGTGTACAAGTTTATCAAGATTGTCCTGGATCTTTATTCTGTCTTCTAGGGTGCTTGCTGTTCCACCCAGTTTTGTATCACCTGGAAATTTGATTTGTTCTACAGGTTCTGCTACATTGACATGTTTCAGTGGGTTACTATGTCAGTCTAGACTTCATTAGAAGAACTAGAACTGGAACCATTCATTACTTAAGAAGGAAATAGTACTTTAAAAATGAATCAGGAGAAGGAAAGGGGATGTGTGGGGGGGGTGGGGGGAGTGGTTCTGTTGGGCAGAATGTCAGTCAAGGTTGTATCCACAGAACAAGGCTCCATTTTAAGAACATGTTTTCTCTTGTTTGACTTCTAAAGCAGGTCCCTGTCATGTGGGCGTAAGCAAATACATAGGTCAAGGAGAATAAGAAGAGGAAGAAGAGAAGAAAGTGGCAAGCCAAATGAATAACACTTAACTTGACTAAAGTTACCAAACCAAGAAAACACCTTTGACAAGGTAGAATACATACATTCCTGACCTCTAGACAGGCTGAAATCTCAAGTTGCTAATTTTTGTTTTATTTCTTATATTTATATTCTGCATTATTTCCTTCCAAAGAACGCAAGGCATCTTACATAATTCTCCTCCTCTCAGTCTTATCCACACAACAGCAGTCCTCTGAAGTGGGTTGGGCTGAGCGCTTGTGACTGGCCCAAAGTCACCCAGTTGGCTCCATGGCTGAATGGAGAGCGGAACCCAAATCGCCTAAGTCCCCCGTCCCGTACTGCTAACAGCTACAGCATACTGGCTCCCGGTTTGTGAATAAGTCGGTAGCTCTTAATGAGGAGAATTTTCCTATCCTTCTTGTTCTCGTTTCCTCCTTATAAAATGCCATGATTTTGATGGTTGCCAGGACAAGAAATGCCACTGCTGAATGGCCCATGCACAGTAGACCTTTGCTTCATGGAGATGTCGTGCCCTATTCGAACATTGGCTTTAAAGTCATGCAAAGAGCCGCACGGTCTCTGTTCCCAGGGCCCCTGGGTTGACATGGAAAGTCTACCATGAAAGGCTACACAAAGTCACGAAAACAGAATCGCTGAGCTCCAATAGCATGCAACCACTGGCAGGAGGTGTGATGGTGGCCATCTTTGCCTTGCCCGTCTCCTCCCCTACATTTTGCTAGATGGGCTTTTTCACCTGTCTAGCTGGAGTGTTTTTGGGGGTGGGTGGGAGAAGCTGGGAAGTCTTTACAGTAACTCAACATCTGCCCACTCCAGTCTCGCCCCCTCCACAGTGGGGTAGCTTTCCGCCTTTCCAAGATCATTCTCCAATGGCCCTCAGGTGCTATATAGGCACTCTGGGATGGCTCTGTCACACTTGCACTAAAACTACAAAGCCAAGCCAAAAGAGGTGGGGGAAGAGAGAAATTTCTCGAGCTCGTGAGCCAAGGCAGAAAGGCTTAGTAGGGTGTAGTGGGAGTTATACAATGTTTTTCTGTCTCAACTTGCATGGAGCTGGCTCTGCCATCAGGGATTGTTTGCCTGCGACTTTTAAAAATCAATTTCTTGACATCCCTCTTTGATACTGGGCTTGTTGTGCTTCTCTGGGTAATGAGAGAATAGCATTGGTCTGTGTGAATCATTTGAATCATTGTGTGCATCCTTGGTGCCATCATCATGTGTATTCATCATATTATTGGAAACCAGACTGAAACAGACGCATGAGTGTGTTTACTTCTGCCCTCTGGGCTCTCCTTGTACGGTCCTGATTCCCTTCGGCCTCCAACTTTTGCTTCCTCTTCATGGCCAGACTGGGGGCACACAGGGCAGCTGTTGGCTCTCCCAATTTGCCAGGGTGAGATGATGTCACCACTGGGAGCGAATGAAGTTTCTCAGAATGAGTCTGTTCTTCACCATGAGCTCTCATTGGCTTCACCATGAGCTTCTCACTCTTCTGAGGGATGAAGATGACTTTGACAAAAGCACTGCAAGCAGGCTTAAAAAAAACTGGGAAAGCTGAAACGGGGTGTTGCAGGAGTGGTCCCTGCATGGTTGGGCATGAAGAATATTGTTCCTTTTCACTGAGCCATCCCCAAAGGAGTGAAATGGGGGCCCATTTGACACAGTTACTTCTGTGTTACCAGAATGCCTGGCTCAGCTTCCTATGCTCCACTCTGTTATGGTTGACTTCCAACAGCTCATTCACATGTCCCTTTGCAGTGCAGTCATCAAGTGGAAATATGCACATGTGAAATGTAGACTGGACCTGGGTTCTGGTCATGAAACAGAAAAAGGGGGCCACCAGATGTGACGTTCATCATGGAATCCCCCTGCTTTGTTCAGAAACCGTTCTGGAGGGGTCCATGCAATGCATGCAATCCATTGAAAACACTCCTGTGTTTTCCTACTGCCTCCTCTCTTTTGGTTTGCCACCAAAAAAAAAAAACAGTTTGGGAGGAAAAGAAGGAGAGCTGCACCATGTCTTTTGATGTGTAGGATCAGGAAGCTTCTTTCTCAAGGCATCCAAGGACTGCTGTGGAATAACTTATTGGAACTTCAAAACCTACTCTCTTTGCCATAAACTCCATGAAATTAGTTAATACCTTTGGGCATGGAAGTCTTGAAAGTGCCTTGAAATAATAAAAGTTTTCTGATTGGCATACACATGAAAAACTTAAAATACAAAGTGGCAGTAAAACCAAATAAATGTAATAAAAACAAGAGAAAACCACAAGCAACAGTTAAGGGGAAAAAGTATGTAAACTCAGTAGCAGGAATGGAGCAATATGAAGATTTAAAAAGTAAATATCTTTTTGAAAAAATCTAAAAGAGCCAGTGTGATGTGGTGGTTATAGCACTGGATGGGAGATCCAGGTTCCAGGTCCCACTTGCCCATGAATCTCACTGGGTGACTTTGGGTCAGTCCCTCCCTCTCAGTCCAACCTACCTCACAGGGTCATTGTTGCAGGGATAAAACGGAACTGGGTAAACTGCCTTTTGTTCCTCAGAAGAGGAAAATAGGTAGGACATAAGTGCAAGATGATGATGATGATATCATCACTAAAATCAATCCCTAAAATGTCTGGGAAAATAAAAAGATCATGTCTCCGGCATGGCAAGAAGCTGCATGTTCATACTCCTCATGCTTCTTGCACATAGAAGACAAGCATGTCAGGGATAAGAGATGAGCTAAGTCCATTCCTGATGTACTAGCTTTGTATATGCAGGGAACTCCCCTCACCTTCTCCCATGGGAGACCCCTGTAACAGCCGAATGAAAGCATTATCACTTAAATGTGCAAGTGGTTTACATTAGTCTTTAAAACCATCAGTCACAAATGTGGCTTGGATCTTTTAGAACATGCATGAACGCCTTTACCTCGGCTAATTGCGCATACAAACTCTTCATGTCAGTCATATATCGCCTCCAGCATCAGAGGCCACATGCCTGTCAACACCAGTTGCTGTGGGGTGTGGGGGGGGGACCCCATAGGATGCTGTGGGATTCATGCATTGAGATGACCAAGCAGAATGGTGAATTAGATGGGCTGAGAGTCTGGTTCAGCACTGCTCATCTTTTGTCAGTGAGCCTTCAGGTGTTCAGGTGAATGTCTGAGGAATTCAGGTGTGTAATAGGATAGGACCTGCAGGCTGATATTCTGCCATATGGAGTTTTCTACATGAGATATTTATCATAAGCTCATCATTTTCTATTCATGGATTCTTTAAAAAAAGTTGTGACCTCCAGTTTTGCTACTAACCAGCTAGTTCTCTTTTTCTTTTTTAGACTAAGGAAATGCCACACTTAAACATGAAAGCAAAAGAAAGCGTGATTTCTTCCTGTGTGTTTGTGCTCTTCTGCAATACCACAGGGCCACCTGGAGGGTATGAAGTGGTAAAGACAAAAAGAAAAACAGATAATGCTCAGATCTCAACTTTCCTTCAAAACCAGAAGTAGATTTTATAGATTAACAGCTGATAAAAACTCCATGTAAAAAAGCTCTATGTTTCACTGGAAGCTCAGGTGACAGCGGTGGCAAGGAGCACTTTCTTTCAGCTTCGGCTGATCCATCAGCTGCACCCCTACCTGAAGTACGACTGCCTGGCAACAGTGACACATGCGTTGGTGACTTCCCGTCTTGACTTCTGTAACGTGCTCTACGTGGGGCTACCCTTGAAGATGGTCCAGATACTTCAATTGGTTCAAAATAGAGCTGCCAGGCTGCTGACGGGGACTGGGCGTTATGTTCACATGACTCCAGTCCTCCGTCAGCTTCACTGGCTTCCCATTGAAGTCCGGGCCCAATTCAAGGTGTTGGTGATGACCTATAAAGCCCTAAACGGCTTGGGTCCTGGTTACCTGAAGGAGCACTTACGTCCATATATGCCTGCCCATGCCCTGAGATCAGCGGGAGAGGCCCTTCTCCGGGAACCCTCCGTGAAAGAAATTAGGAGGGTAGGTACTCGGAGGAGGGCTTTCTCTGCGGTGGCGCCCAATCTATGGAATGCACTCCCCAGAGAGGTCCGCCTGGCGCCGTCATTATTAGTTTTTCGGCACCAGGCGAAGACCTTTTTATTCAGATGTCATTTTAACTGTTAATAGTGTTTATTTATTTTATTCTTTGGCCAGGGCGACTTAATTTATACTGTCAATTTATATTATTTTAACAAAGTTTTTATGTCTGTGAGCCGCCCCGAGGCTTCGGTGAATGGGGCGGCATAGAAGTTTACTAACTAACTAACTAACTAACTAAATAAATAAATAAATAAATAAATGTTTTTGAGGTGCGCCAGCCCTAGACTCTCAGTTCAAAGTAGAGCCAGGGGTCAGACTAGATGGCCTGGGAGACCCCTTCTGATTTGCTCTATTTCTGTGTTTCTGTGTTTTTATGAACAGGTTAGATGTTGAAATTACATGCTATGTTTCTATAATATCCCTTGGTACTTTGTTTCTTTCCTATGTATATATATATATTCTTTCTTTTATTTGTATCTTATTTAATTTTAAATTAAAATAAAATCTTACATTAAAATATATGCCATTTCAGCTCAGCAAAAGCTGCAGGACCTTTAATGAAAAGTCTACCCTTCATTTTTTTAAAATATTCAACTATGGGACCTTCCTATGAGAAAATAATGATACAGAGATTTTATTATGTCAGTATGTTCTGAAATTATGTAATATCATCTTCCTTACTTATTCATCTGAACAGTTGCAATAATGTCCAATCTAATACTCTTGCCTAATGAAGAAGCTTGCATGATTGCTAACCAGAGGATGTGGTCATAAATGAGTCAGAACAGAGAAGTGTCAACTGTTGTATAAATGGAGGATTCCCCAAGCACAAATAGACTAGGAGGAGAAAACACTCTTTTCAGAGGGAAGGCATGGCTGTGATGAAAAGAATGATGAGTCTTCCAATACTGCTGTTTCTGCTATTTGCCTTTACTTTTTCCTCTTTTGCTGCCCCAGTAGATCCAGACAAAAAAGATGCCAACCTGGATTTTGTTAAGGTAAATATTAACTCTGAGCAGCTGAAAGCTGCACTTTTCTGTACTTATGTTTTACTTTATTTGCTATGCAAAACTCTCTCTTGCCATGCTAGGACTAATTTAAAAAATCTTTGAATCTATCTACACCTCAATTATCTGCTTACTACAGATAGATCCAACCTTTCTTCCAAGGAGATCTGGGCTCCAGACGGGCTTCCCCCATTCTTAGCTACCCGTACTTCCAATCCTTCACTAAACCTAACCTCTGATTTGGGATATGGTTTGGAGATGATGCACCCTAGGAATTGCGGGGAGGAACTTTTCCATGCACATTTTCCCCCAAACTCTTAAGCTAGGTTGAGAAATGTCCAGTGGGTAACTGATGGATGTTTTCAGCAGAGGTGCGACCCCAGAGTTCCATGGCTGAACTCAACTTTCTGGCCACTACGGAATAGAACAATTCATATCCTGGCTTTCGAATGCTGCCTTTCTCATGCAGGGATTGTTGTATATCTTTGATTTAATGTGGGAAGTTACTGGTCTGAAAAGGCCTCCATGTTCACAATGGAGCAGGGCCAGGCCTATCATGAGGCAGAGAGAGACACTGGGGGGCAGCAGCAATGTGGTGGGGGAGAAAACTGTGTGCTACACAGCTCGCCCTGTGCTCCCTCAGCTGCCCTGCTGGCTTTGGATGTGATGAGGGACATGATCCCATTGCCAGCGCTGAAGAAAGAGTCAAGTCCAGTACGTAGAAGCCAAGGGGCCAGTAAAATGCCTTGGGCCAGCATTGCACTGAACATTTGCCACTGAAAAGAAGGTGTGTGGGGGATTTTAAAATAAGCTGCATAGGATGCTTCTTTATATTGAGTCCTACCGTTGGTTTTCTGTTCAGGATTTCCACAGGTTTGACATTTCAGCTCCCAGCAACCCCATGACTGGCCATGCTTGCAGGACTTTTGGACTTCTGGCAGTTGAAGTGCAAAACGAGGGCTACTTTTATCCACTCCTAGCCAACACAAGCTTTCCCCAACCTGGTACCTAGAATTAGTGGCCCTTGTCAAACTGGCTTGGATTAATGTGGGATATAGTCCAGAACATATGCAAGCACCAGGTTGGGGAATTCTGGTGTACCTTGGTTGGAGGTGACTCTAAAGGGATTCAAATGGGGGCTTGAAAAGGTTCTTGCCAAGCCACCTCTGGAGATGTTGGGGATTTCTTCTGGGAAGTTATGCATTCAGAGCACAAATGCTACCATTAAGATACGGCACATCCTCAGAATGATGTCCTGGAATCCATTATATCCCATTTATATTAAATACTGTATATGTTTAGAAACCCCCTTGCACATTGGTTCCAAATGTATTCTATGGTGTGTACACAACTGCATCATTCCCCAAGTGCAAGAGACATTGTGCTAGCAAAATCTAGGTTCTGAACGATGGACCTGTAGTTATAGAAACAGGTGTGCATTAAACTTCCATGACTGGTTGCACAAGTGCAGTGCACAACCATTTGTGTACCGAAGGATTTGATGGAACTCCATTAGTGCTGTTTAAGTTTTCAGAATAATGCTCTTGGCTACTGCCCTAAGATTGCATGTCTTGAACAGTTTTGTCTAGGCTTGCAACATTAAATACTGTTTCAGATTTTCTGTTATAAAAAGTGCAATCAATTTGTAAGAGATCTTGGCAGGACCCAAAAGGTCTAGCTAAGAACAGCCCATATGACTTGGGTGAATGCCTTCATACTTGTTTTGAACTGCAAGATCTTTATTGATAAGCTATATTGATATTGTTAGTATTTGCTGAAATTGGAAGGTCCTGAGCAAATTATGTTAAGGAAATCTGGCTACAGTCTTTGGAGTACAGCGTTTCCCCCTTGGTAGCTGTGAAACTGATGAACATACCTAGAGGGGTTTGCAAAATAAAAAGCAATGCTTATATTGCTGTCTATCTTTGCATGTCTAGGATGTAAGCCATTTCAATTTGTTCCTATCCCTCAAACTTGGCTACATGCATATACATGAGCAAAAGCTATGCAAATCTATGTTCTTCTTTGCCTTCTCTACTGATGGAGACTCTGGTTTAGCAATGTGTAAATGACCTCCCTACTTCAACTGCCTACCATGGGATTACTCAAAAGCAGTAACCCAAGCATTAGTCCTTGGAGCTTTGAGAATGCATGGGCACAATTACAAATTGGAAAGGAGTATTTGATGCTTGGTTGTCACTTATTGTTAGAAGGATGGCATGTCTTTGTAGTATCCTTAATGTCACATTGAGACCATATAGCCTCATGCATAAGGGCTGCTCATGATGAATCACACTGAAAGTGGGATAGGTTGTTTTGAATATAGTAAGGAGGAAAGACATCACCAAAAATGAAAAATGGGAGGAGGAGGAGGAGACAGATTGACATAAAAATTGCATGTGCAAATTTGCATATAAGGATGCACATTCAAGAAAAAAGTGGTATGATTTTAATAGAAATGTAGTGCTCCTCACTATAGCGTGGAAGATGGTGACTTGGTGGCTTGGGTGCCTTGCTCACTCCCCAGGTTCTGTTGATGGGCAGCTTCAAGGCCCAGCTCTTCCTTCTTCCTTCATTATCTTTAAACTGGCTTTGGACTGGGCAGCCCTTCACAGAGAGGATGCATTCAAACAGAGGACTGTCCTCTGTAAAAGAAAACACAAGGCCACCCTATCAATAGCTTAGTCTAGCATGTTGCTGTACCAGTCCATCAGCACCTATGATAGTATTTCAAACAGAAGCACTAGAGCATGGGTCCTCAGGCGATGGCCCACGGGCTGGATCCGGCCCGCCATGGCCATTCATCCAGCCCGTCCTAGCTCGCCACATGTGCGTGCACACACGCATGTGCGTGGCAAGGTGCCGCTTGCTCTCGAGGAGATCATTTTGGACTCGCTCAGAGAAAAGGATCTCCTTGTGAGCAAGCCGGCGTCTTGCCCCACTATTCAAAAAGTGCGAGGACCTCTGCACTAGAGGCTGGTGGGGGGTTTCATCTGCTCTGGGATCAAACAGACTTTTCAGGGAGCTGTCCATGGTGCTGCACCATCTCGCAATGCCCGCACTCCTTTCTGCCTTCACTGCACGAACATGTCATACCCTGGCACAGCACCGTCTTCGCAGATGGGTGCTGGAGAAATTTGCCAGCTCAGCAGTACTATGGGACAAACTGTCACCCTGTGCTGATGTTAGGGTACCCAGCTCTGTTCTTAGGATTGCTGTACAGCTTGGGACATCTAGGGATTTCCTAGAATCTAAGCATGTCACCCAAAGCCCATTTTGTGGAATTTTTAGCTTTTATTGAGAAATCAGATGTCTATTCCTCATATTTGACAGTGCAAAGAAAAAGGGACAAGCATTATCAGGTAACACTTTGTCCGGTTATATAGAAAGAAGTAAGCCTGGTTCTACCTCCCAGTGATTTAGCTAATAAGTGAAATTAATTAATGCACTGTTATAACTCTGTTATAACCTTCAGAGCACATTCTGGGCAAGCAAGGAAGAAAAGACAGGATCTATTTTCCTGGGAAATGCAAGATCCCAGATACTCGGGGACATCTGTTAGATCTATTACTTTTTCTTTTAATTTAGTATATTCGTTCCTTCATACTTTCTGTTTGTCTGTTTCCCTATCAGAAATATTTAAATAACTTCTACTCTCAAGAAAGTGAGATCGGTGGATCATTCTTCATGGATGACAATGTCTCTTTGACTGAAAAACTCAAGAAAATGCAGATATTTTTTGGGCTGAATGTCACTGGACAAGCTGACACTGAAACGGTTGAAGTGATGATGAAACCCAGGTGTGGAGTACCTGACTTGGACTCATTCACCCTCACTGAAGGGGAACCAAAATGGGACAAGAATGAAATCACATACAGGTAAAAGTTTAAGATGATTTTTTAATGGGAGATACAGGTTTTGAGGCATGATAGACAAACATGACTTTTAAGGCACAATTCTATGCATGTTTAGACAGAAAAAAAATCCTATAGCTCCCACCATTCCTGGGTTTTCTATATGTAGGATTGTTATTGTTGTTTGATCTCATGGAAGTCCTGAAACAGCTGAGTAAAGAGTTTTCCTGAAGCTACGTACTGGCCATCAGACTGGGCAAAATCTAAAGGTAGCCAGTGCCAGCAAAGTAGCAGGAACGGGGGTTGTTTTGATGGCCAACCTAGACAATTTTGCACTTAAGAGTCACATTTGTTGCTCACATTTGTTTGAAATAGCAACTGCCGAAGATACAAGACTGCAGCTGTGGCTTGAACTCTCCACTCCCTACTAGCTGTAGTCCTGATCATTACGGGTGCCTCCCAGCACTGTTCTTTGCATTTCAAAAAACCAAACGAAATAAAACTACAACACATGCAATGCAAAGAAATATTTAGTTTTCTGTGCATCTTGGTTCGTAGTGGGAAAAGGTAGAGATAAACGTCCCACTACACTAGGGGACAGAACTTACAGCCCAAGGGCTGAATTCAGTCTGAGAGTTCTTGGAGGGTCATATCCCAGTGGTAAATAAGGCTGAAGTCAAAGGGCAGCCAACTCACCTGTCCCCCAAAATGCCAGAATCCTTTAGTGTAAAACTCTCTTTACCAGTAACTAAGTCTTAAGAGAGGCATTTCAACTTTTCTGAATGGAAGAAAAAGTGTGCAAAACCCAGGAAACCTTCACATGACACATGCTTGAAGAAAAGGGAACCCCAAAAGGCCAAGTAAGGATTCCCTGAAAGGCCAGATTTGTTGAGCCAGAGGTTCTGAACCCCTGCTCTACACTCACATAAGGTTTTGCCTGTGCCTAAAGGATTTCTTAGGATTGGGCTTTTCTATCCCAAATCAGCATCTTGTTTCATGTTCAGGTGCCCAAAGGAATTCATTTGCTTTGTTCCCTTTTAAAGGATTATGAGTCGCACCACAGATATGCATTCATCTCAGGTGGACAAAGCAATCCAGAAAGCATTCGAAGTCTGGAGCAATGTGTCCCCTCTGACATTCAGAGAGGTCACTGATGGAAAAGAAGAAGCAGATATAATGATCTCGTTTGAAAGAAGAGGTAACTGGACAGCATTATGAGTTACCGTGTGTCATGGGTTTGTTTTTGTTTCCTAAAACCCAACTGAACTCATTCATTTTCCTCCTTTTTCAGCCCACGGTGATAATTCTCCATTTGATGGCCCTGATGGGATACTAGCACATGCCTTTCAGCCAGGAAAGTTCATTGGTGGAGATGCCCATTTTGATCTGGATGAACTTTGGACACATAAGGGTCCAAAAGGTACATTTATATGACTTTCACTTAACAGTAAGCATGATTTTTTAAAAAATGCAAATTATGGGTCGATGGACCAGACTGACCAGTTGAACCAAGCTGAAAGGCCCAATGCTGTCAAGGCATGGGGCTCCAGCTTTCCTCTGATACCTTCTACCTCACCCACTTTCCTGTCCTCTGTGGACATGGAAAGTAGAACTCCTCCAGAACCTGCCAGACCAGTCCTCCAAGCCCTGGCTGAATTGTGCAGGTAAATCTGCATGTTATCTCCAGCCACTGATAGCCCCAAGAAGAAAACTTGTACCAATGGGAACGTTTTCTTCTCTATCCAATGGGATCGAGATATCTCTGTCTTTGGGACAGGGAAAGTTTTCATCAAGACTGTGTTAGGCAAAGGTTAACCTCACCCTTATATTTATGAGGGGGAACCTGATAGCGTAAATGCATCCACACAATTAGCTATTCAGTTTGGTCTTTAGTTGTCACTAATGCCTGCTTTATTGTGGCCCACAGTCTCTACATGCTAGTCGGTGTTCTTCCTCTGGGCCACAGTTCTTTGTAGCATATTAAATTAGCACCCCCTTGCTCCATTTCAGCACATTTTTCTTCCTTTGAAACATGAAGCATTCTTGTCTGTTGCTTAGGTCGCAACCTGTTTCTTGTTGCTGCCCATGAGTTCGGACATTCGTTGGGTCTCTCTCACTCCTCCGATCCTGGAGCACTGATGTTCCCCACCTACTCTTACACAGAGCCTAGTTTATTCCGGCTTCCTCAGGATGATATTAATGGCATCCAAGCTATTTATGGTAAGAGTAAGACTAATAAAATCTTACATGCAATCAAATACATTTTACCAAAAACTATTTATTTTTCAGTTTACCCAGAATTAGGGATGGGCAAACTTGTCAAATTCGGTTTTCCTTGTTTTCTTCTTTGTGTGGTTATTTTAATTTTGAAATTTGTTTCAGCCATACTCTAAGATTTTTTAAAAGATTACATGAACAACCATCAGCATTGTTCTGCATGTTTCTTTTAATACATTTATTTGGGCATATTTTTGCTTAATCTATACATTTTTGTAAGCAAATTTTTGGTATAGTGTTTCAGAAGATTATTTTCTCTAATTTATATATCTTCCTAAACATTTTTTTACCTGACTGCAAAATTCAGAGAAGTGTGCATTTTGAAGAATCATTATTTTTGGTTCACATAATGCTCTGATAATGTGAAAATGGGTACATTCACATTAAGACTGAAATATGAATTGAATGAATTTGATCTGCTTTTCTAACTGCAATATAATGGAGCACACACAAACATTTTAAGAAGAATGGTGAATCGTCCACTAGTATCCTTCCATAGATCCCTTTAATTTTAGAATGGCTCACACAGGAGAATATTTTGACAGATTTTGCCCACACATTATTGCATAAAAAACAGCCTCATTTACGAAAGATCAAATGTCTTAATTGTTTACATTGCAGCTGGAAGTTCCCTTCACCACCTGAACTGAACTGGTCAAAAAGTGAATGCCCATATTTTGGATTGTTCTTACTGTCCACTTAATGTGTTGTTTCTCATGACTTTAGGAAAAACAGATAGCCCAATACAACCCACTGGACCCACAACACCAGAAGCTTGTGATCCAAGTACCAGTTTTGATGCTATCGCCACTTTTCGTGGAGAAATGATGTTCTTTAAGGACAGGTAAATCACTTTCTTAAGAACAATGCACCAATCTGGATAATTTGTTCCATCAAAATAGGAGTTAAGGCAACTGAGATTCAAATCAAAGCAACCCAGCAAGCTGGCTGAGCTCTTGTAAGACAAGGACACAACCAGCTCTTGGCAAGAAAAGTCAAGACAACCCAGCAAGCTGGCTGGGCTTCTTCATTATTTGAAATGGACACACCAGCCTTCATAGATGCAACGGAACTAAGACATGGTCAGAATGAATGGGAACGCCCTTGAATTAGAGCAATTCCCCTGAAATAGACCGCAGGTTAGGAGCAAAGAATTAAAAATTGAGCACAGTGGGAGGAATATCCAGCTGTATTCTTGCTGCATAGCATGAGGAGCTGCCTTCTGGGACAAATAAAAACTACCAGACATAAAGGAACATATATTAGACAAACAAATGTGTTAAGTCAGGCAGTCACCAAAACCGTTTTATTTCTGATGCTGCTAAATATAGTTTTATTCACTTCCCTGACTAACCAGCTATGATTTATTTGGCACAATCTGATTTTACAGGTTGCAGTTGCCACATACGTAACTACCAACCATTGCCACTCAATGGGCTTGAAGAGAAAAATGCATGCAGATTTCCCATTAACTCCTATGGGCCAAGAAAATGGATCCATGCTGTACAGGCAACTGGCTTCCCCTCAGGGAGAGACTGTAGCTCAGCGGGCAGGAACAAGTTTTTAATGCAAAATGTCCCAGGCCCTGCTGCAGCAGACCAAACCAACGGGTGCCTCAACACTGCTAAACCAAAAGCAAAGGAAAATCCATGAAAAGCAAGGAAGCAGACAATGCTTTTCCTGCACTTTCCCCTTAGAAGATGCTTTCCTTCCCACTGCATGTCTACTATTTAAGATTCCCAGGTCCAAAAATGCAGCTTGGTGAACAGATGCAAGAATTGTCCAGGCACAAGTCAAATGAATTGCCAGGAATAGCAGTTTGATATTGCCACATGTCTGGATTGTGCCAAAATAATTCAAAGACCTTGATCTCTCACCCTCCCTCTCCCTCTCCCTCTCCCACACACACTGTGGAAAAAAGTCTTATACAGAGTCAGACCAGTTTGGGGATGACAGGATCTTTAGACCAACACAACTGGAAGGCCCCAGATTGGTGGGAAGGGGTGATCTATGCCATCTCTTGCCTTTCAGGTTTTGAGACATGCGTCTTTCTCAGATATACCTGGGCAAGGCTGAAAAGGTTTGCATGCAAAGCCGTTTTGGGTTAGACTTTAGGGAAAGTGTCATGAGTGTTCTCGCAAAAGGACTGCCACAATGAGGCTAAAAGAAAAGCAGCTGGCCCAAGAACCTAAGGGCAAGGCTAAGTTGATGGCTCGGCACTGGAATGCAAAAGCACTCTTTTGTGCCCAAATAAAGATAGTATTGGAGGGCAGCTGTTTGCTTTGCAGATGCCAACCTGCCAGTTAAAAAAAAATAAATTCTTAAGAAATAAAATAACTATCAGAAGACACAGGAAGTCTGGTGGCTGCCGAGGAGTCTGCAGACACCTGGGTTTCCATGAGCACCAGGTTGGAGCACAAGGTACAAAGCATTTGTTCTCCCAATGAGCTTAGGGTCCTTTCCAAGTTCCTGATGTATTCACCTTACTTGCTGTGATGTAAGATGCTTTTCTTTCTAAGATCCTGAATGTTCCAATGTGCTTCTTTCATTTTAAAATTAGGCATTTCTGGCGTAAACACCCTCAAACAGGAGTGGAACTCATATTCATCTCCCTGTTTTGGCCAGCTCTGCCCTCCAAAATAGATGCTGCTTATGAAAATTATGAAACAGACCAAGTTTTTCTTTTCAAAGGTGAGTGGTGAACTCGTTCAAGGTGGTGGCCTTCCTGAGGCTTACAGCATACCAACAATATAAACATACTAATAGGATCGTATCAAATAAAGACAGTTGTTTAAATAAAACAATTTAAGTAAAATACAGCTTCTCCATCAGCAGAAAATAACATACAGGTTTCCAAAGCCAAGAAGAATTCCAAAGCATAGGGCCCAACACGGTGAAGGCCTTATCTATAGTACCTACCAATCTACATAATCTTGGTGGCAAGCAAGGGAAGAGAGGCTCCAAAGGTGACCTTAAAATACAGATCTTAAATCTGCACAGGTATCCAGAGGCATTTTACCATCAGAGGAACCCACAACCCCATGCATTGGTAAAATGTTAGTTTTGTAAAAATTTGCAATACTGTGGGTATTAAAATGAATATTTTAAATGTTATTTGAATGTGGCTACATAAATCACTTGTGGGTTTAGAAAAATTCTTACCAGTGTAGATAGATTGCAAATGAATGAAAAAGCTATAAATTAGCTTCTCCCATCTCTTAGAACCATCATGTACGCTTCACTTTTGAGCAGTTGGTTATTGCTGTATAAGCAAGGGAAAGAAGCCACACTACCAACTGTTATTTCCATATTCCATATTCTGCAGTAAAGTATCTCATCACCTGGGTGTTGTTTGCACTTCCATTACAGGGGACTGAAAAAACTCTTTCCTGTCTTTGATTTCCTGCTGTGATGAGAACCATAATATTGCCCCCTGCATTGTCTTTGCATTAAATACAGGAAAATAAAGCATGGAGCCTATTTCTGCTCAGCAGGACAGAAAGACTTAAATTATCCTCTAGAACAATCTATGTGCACTCTTGCTCTCTCAAACTCTCTCTCAGGAGAAAAAGCAGTAAATTACTGCTTGAACATTAAGGAGGTTTTGAATTCAAAACTAGCTTCCTTTTATGGAATGATCACCCCACTGAGCCTTGCCTGGTGCCAACATCCTCTCTGCACAAAATTAGCACTGCCTTTTACTCTTTAGCTTTAATACCATATCATGTCTGGTCTAGTTAAACAGGCCTATTTTTTCTTTTTATTGAAATAGTTGTGTTTGTGTAAACTGTTTTTAAATTATATATATTAAAATACTGTGATGTTTTTGTAACAATGGTATTTTCTGCTCATTTTCATCACTGCACATGTGCTTCACGCATTGCTGGGAACTCCCCAGGAGAGCCTTGACTATTGGGCAGGGTAGAAATAACCAGAGCAAAAACTTCAAAGAGACGAATCTTTGCAGGAAGGACATTTTAACTTTCCTTAACCGTAAATCAACTTTCACTGCAGGAAATAAATATTGGGTTCTAAATGGATACGATGTCCTGCCTGGCTATCCTCAGAACATCTACCACTTGGGCTTCTCCAGAAATGTGAAGAAGATTGATGCTGCATTTAGTGACCCAGACTCTGGGAAGACCTATTTCTTTGTGGGCAACAAATACTGGAGGTATGGCTGAATGGTCCGCCGTCCTGACTTGACATCCTTGCTACATGATCGCTCTTTGAAAGGAGGACTGGGAGCCTGAATTTAGTCCCATCCTTACTTCATGCACGCTGAACGTCTCACTGATGGGATTTTAACCCATCAGCGAGGTTTTCAGGTGATGCGTTGGATTAAGCCGGCCTCTGCAGCCTGGCATCCTCCATTTGCATCGGGCTGTAACTCCCAGCATGCCATGGCTGGCTGGGGTATGTTGGGAGCTGCAGTCGAACCCATGTGGAGGGTACACAGGATGGGGAAGGCGTGTATTAGAGTACTGCGGCAGGTTGAAAGTCTTTGGTAGCAGTTACTGTGCTGTCGGTTCTTATGGTTCCTACATGAAGGACATTGCAAGTTCACTGCCCTGGGTAAAGGTGGTGAATTGCTCTGTTTGAATGGCACTGATGACCTTAAAACTTCTAGGGCTACTAGACTTCCATAATTTGCAAATGAATATGGAGAAAAATGCACTCAGATGTTGTTCTTCCTGCTGCAAAGGAAACAAAAACAAAAACTACCAACTCTTTGTTACATGTCACTTTACTTTCATGCCATATGATTGTAGATATTAATGTTTTAGGGATTAATTTAATGTGTCATTCCATTTGTTTTGGATTTTCTACCAAACAAGCTGATGTAGTTATAATAGTGATATTATTACTATTTCCCTGAATAGTGAATAAAACATCACTTGCACAAAAAGCTGTTTAAAAAATCACTAAGTAATATGATATTGTTGTTGTTCAGATATGATGAAATAAGACGATCCATGGAAAAGGGCTACCCAAGATTTATAGCCAAAGATTTTCCAGGCGTGAAGCCCAGAATTGATGCTGCTTTAAATCATGAAGGTAAGTAAAGAAATGGACTGGCATAATTATCATTGGAGAAATAAGAACAATATGCATCCTTCTATGACTTTAAGAAAGTCACATGTATTATTCAAATATGCATTTCCAGTTAAAGAATAAGTGAGGAACTTATCTTCTGAGTGCAGAAGTGTGGAAGCAGCAATCTGGAGGGACCAGTTACAAAAGGCTCCTCCTACCCCATTTTATGTTTTAGTTCTGATGCAATGCTAACTCACAGCTTACCCTTCCGCAAATGCGCTTGCTCTGTTCTCAGCTCATGCTGTTTCCTCACCTGTCCCCTCCTTTAGCATGACTGTGAGGCAACAGGATTGTTCCTCTTCCTGGTTCCCTAAACCAACCTGAATTTATCATTATGTCCAAACTGGGAACTCTGATTAGTTTAAATGAGAGTTGGGATTCAGTTTGAAACTGACTTATTTCAATAAACTATGGATGGTTAATGCTGGGTTTGTGAAGTGAAACTGAATGGTAGGAGATTCAGAAGAGTTGAAAGGAAATATTTCATCACACAGGCCCATAGAAAGCTATGGATTTCACTGCCATGTATTATAGTGGTGGCTACAAACTTGGAAGGCTGAAACACAGAATTAAACGAAGTCAGGGAGGATGAGGCCATAGATGTTTGATGGTCATGATGCAGAATGTTCCTGCCATGCTCCCTTGTGACTGCAGATTAAATGCCCCGTAAGGAACATACAGGGTTGCTTGGCACTTCTGCCCACCTGTTCACATGCTCCCAATCTGCATCAGAGGTGTGATGCTCCAGGTCAAGAAAGTGGGGAGTTTGCACTAGGAAAGTCAGAGAGATCTGAAGTGCATCTAAATGAGTTCAAATTCCTGGGAATCTGACCTGCACATTTTGCAGCTGACCAGATTTTTCCTTTGGGTTCTGTAGCTTGCAGAACATTTTTTTGCTTCTGGGTTTGGGATGTGAATTGAGGCTAATGCAAATTGGTGCTAGCAAAATACTGTTCGGGTGACCAAGGAACTGCAAAGGGGAGGCATGGCTGCCCCAAAACTCTGCAAAGATGCATACTGTAGACATATGCCAGAAGTAATGAAAATGCTCTACCCACGACAATTAGAGAAGGGGAGAGGAAGCAGAGATTATAAGCCCAATACGCAGCAGTTAAAGTGAACCAGAACTGTTGCAACATGGGAGGTTACACTTCCCATAACAATTCAGGAACTCTCTCTCTATTGCAAATGTAGCCCAAGACCAAAGCTACCTTAAAGCCACAAAGTTCACAATTTTACCTGAGCTTAGAGGTAGAAATAAAGGCATAATTTTAATCATCCCATATGTCTTCTTTTTAACGTATATAACCAAATATTCCTTAAACACAAGATTCTAAATCTGTGCAGAGAAGGATTTGTTTTGATTTGTTCGAAGAAAGAGGGTAGGGTTTGGTAGGGTTTTTCTTTGTTTTAATTTATTCCTGTTTCTTTCTCTTTTTCAGGCTATATCTACTTCTTCCAGGGAAGCCGCATGATCCAGTTTGACCCGAACAGAAAACGTGTTGTTAATTCTAGTCAAAGGAGCAACAGCTGGCTGAATTGTTAAACTATTTAACTTGCCCTCTTTTATTATTAGTTAAAGTTGCTGCCGTGCCTGATCCTGATCTCAAGTTTTATTGAGAACTCAGCAATAAATATGTGGCATTACTTTCACACCCAAACTTAAAGTAGTGCGGGCTGAATAACCCCCCAGTAACTGGAATGGGTGAACAAGCAATTCTGAATTATTAAGGCTCTTCTTTTATCATCTCAGAGATCACTGGTATGGGTAAAATATGAAGGATTTTTCAAATAGAAAAAATGCACATGTTTTAGACACACACTTTCCCACATTTATTAAAATGCACAACTGTATCTTTTAAAGTTAAACATTCACATTTTAAAGTGAACATCTTTCCAAAAAGGACACATTTTGCCAACATAATTGCAAAATTACAAAATTAAAAATTACATAAGAATTTTCCTGGAAAATGCAATTGCCTTTGTGCTCACACTCAGGGGTGCAAGTCAGGCATTTTTGTAAGGTTTTCAAGTGTAAATGGAATTCTCGTATAATCTGACTGCTCACATGCTCTGTAACAGGTTTGATTTTTTCACCTCCATAAAGTGCTTATTACGGACAAAATAGCTGAGTGTTTCTTTTGTTTTTACTCCATACAAATGCTTAATACACAAGACTGTATCTCTGTATTCTCAGTTAAATAAATTAATCAACCCAGAATAACTACTCTGCTGTGTTTTTAAAAGATCATGAATATCTCCCATTCAACCCATAAGTCCTTCTTTGAAAGCATAGAAGTTCACTCCTCTATCATTCTTTGGCCTGACTCACACATTTATATGCATATCCCTCAATTTGTCATGGATGCTGTCATTCAGACATGAATATGCATGTGCAGGAGATGAATGGACCATTCACCATCCTGATTCTGAGTGTAAACTTATGATTAAAGTAATCTGCATAATGTGCTGATTGCTCTGGTAATGCACTCTGCCTTGTCTCAGCTGTAGTTTCACCTTTCCATGGAATCCTTATATTTCTAAATTACACAAGGATCTACTCTACTGCCTTTAAATTAGGGCTGGGGAGAAATAAATCCATCCAACAAATTAATATGAACTTACCGTATTTCATACTTTCAAACTAAAACACACACTTAAATTCAGTTATACCTTAAAACATAGAAACACAGAAACACAGAAACACAGTGAGTAAGAAGGGTCCTTCTGGGCTATCTAGTCTGACCCCCAGCTCCAGCCGGCTCCACTCACAACATGCCCACCATGTGCATGTCCAGCCTATCTTTGAACACCCTCACAGATGGGGCCTCAACCACCTCCCGTGGAAGCCTATTCCAAACCCTCGGGGTCCTAAGTCAGAAGTGCTTCCTGGCATCTAAATGGAACCTTGGTTCCCTGAGCTTTGCTCCGTTGGAGTGCATCCTGCCTTCTTCTGCCTTCCTCTGCCCACCTCCCTGTGACATCCCCTCACATACCTGTATGTCACCAACTGATTCCCTCTGAGTCTCCTCTTCTCCAGGCTGAAGAGGCCCAGTTCCCTCAGTCTCGCCTCATATGGCATCCCCTGCAAACCGGACTCCAACCTAGTGGCCCTACACTGCATTGACTCTAACCTGGCTATATCCTTTCTGTAATGAGGGGCCCAAAACTGAACATAATACTCCAGCTGCGGGTGCACGAAAGTCGTATAGAGTAGTAGTAATACCTCTCTTGATCTAGAAGCCACACTTCTGGCTATGCAACCAAGGGTGGCATTCACCCCCTTGACCACCTCATCACACTGCTGACTCATGTTTAGCCTGCAGTCAACCAGCACCCCGAGGTCCCTATCACAAGTGCTGCTCTCCAGCCACTTGTCACCTAACCTGTACTTATGATACCTATTCCTATGCCCCAAGTGCAAGACCTTGTACTTATCCGCATTGAATGCCATTCTGTTGTCTCCTGCCCACTTCCATAGTCTGTCCAGATTCTTTTGGATCTGGAGTACCTGCTCCTCAGTTGTGGCCACTGCTCCAGTTTTAGTATTGTCTGCAAATTTGATCAGCAGACTGTTCACCCCTTCTTCCATGTCATTTATGAAAATATTAAACAGGATCGGCCCCAGGACAGAGCCCTGGGGGACCCCGCTTGCCACTGGCCTCCATCTCGATGATTCCCTGCTAATGGTTACCCTCTGCTTTCGGTCAGTCAACCATGCCCTAATCCATCAGACAGTGCTTTGGTGTATCCCATAACTCCTCAGTTTCTCAACCAGGATATCATGGGGCACTTTGTCAAAGGCTTTGCTGAAATCCAGGTAAACCACATCCACTGCATCCTCTCCATCTAGCCACCTCAAAACCCTGTCATAGAATTCCACAAGCTTCATCTAGCAGGAGCTGTTTTTGCGGAAGCCGTGTTGTGTAGCTGCCAGCCTCCCTTCCCTATCAAGCATCACCAGATGCTAAAATGTGCACCTTTCCTAATTTTGTGGAGTCCTCCAATTGAAAATGTGTACAAAAATATTTCACCCAACTGTAATATCAGGGAACATAATATTACTGCATTGCTAGGGAACATAATTTTGAAAAATGAATTATGTTGGAAGAAATTGGTTGCCAGAATGAGGTAGGTTAGGTTGAGAGTCTTTCTCCCAGTGAGCTTCATGGCCAAATGGGGACTAGAACCCAGACATGTGGAATCCTAACCCTAACCACTAGGCCATATTGGCTCTCAAAAAATAATAAGTCTCTTCAAAACATGTTCCCTGATAGGCAATTGAACCTGGGCCAGGGCAGTGGGAGCACTAATTCCTAACCACTAACCCACTAGGGAAGCTATATCAGGCAAAACTGTGTGTGAAACAGAAATACATACACTTTTTTTTGCAAATAGCTTTTAAAAAATTCTCAGGCTGATGCAGAAATGGGATGAACTGAATACACAGCCAGAAGAATAAGAATCTGACACTGCAGTATGGAAAGTTTCCATGGGTGATGCATTTGTTGGAAGTCCTATACCATTGTACCAACCACACATGCTCACAGCATGGCTGAAACTACAATGCTCCCTAAGAACTAGATAGATAGGCTGGTGCACCAAATTATCTGGAAACACCAACTATTAGAAGCACATCCCACTAATTCCTGCTCTGCAACTGTTCTCAGACAAAGGATGTACACTTTCCATACGGTATCTGGAATGTATACTGTCCAGAATGTATCTCTTTTCCCTTATCTTGGAGAGAAAGTTAATATGTGACAGAGAAGCAAACAGGCATGGATAATGTTCTAGAATATGTGAGAAATCATGAAAGATGAGTGAAGTGTCAGATAACAAGGAGGGATAATATTGTCCCCATCTTCAAAAAGAGAAAATGAAGTGGGAACCTTGGACCTATGGACCAGTCAGTCTGACATCAACCCATGGGAAAATTTTGGAGCAGATTATATAGTGGTCAGCCTGCAGACACCTTGAAAACCATGCAGTGATTACTAGAAGCCAACATGGATTCCTCCAGAACAAATCCTGCTAGACTAATCTGAAACCATTTCTTGATCAGGTAACCTCCCTGGTGGACCGTAGGAATGTTGTGGACATAATGTATCTTGACTTCAGCAAACCTTTTGACCAAATGGCCCGTGTTATTCTGATTAGCAAGCTATCTAAAAGTGAACTAGATATAACAATTACCAGGTGGATCCACTGTCGGCTATGAAATCAGACTCTAAGAGTGCTCTTCACTGCTACTTTCTCTGTCTGAGAAGAGGTAACCAGGGGGGTGCCTTGAGCTCTTGGCCACTGTTCTTCAACATTTTTTGGTTAATGATTTGAATGAGAAGGCACAGAGAATGCTTATCAAATTTGCAGATAACACAACATTGGGTGGGAAAGTTAATTCTCTGGAGGGCAGAAAAAATGATAAATTTTATAAATATAACAAAGAAATAAAATTCAAATTGATCTTCATAGGTTGGAGTACTGGGCTTAAAGCAACTGAATGAAATTTAACAGGGACAAGTAGTAGGTTCTGAACTTAGGAAAAAGAAACCAACTGCATCATTATGAGATGCTAGACATGTCTCTTAACAATACAGTGGTACCTTGGCTCATGAACTTAATCTGTTCCAGGACTCTGGTCATGACCCAAATTGGTTGAGAGCCAAGTTAAATTTCCCCATAAGGTTCAATGTAAATAAGGTTAATCTGTTCTTTATCTATTTTTTTAATCAGAAAAATGTAATGCAAAGTGACAAAGAACAACAAAGATCATGGCCATCTCCCCCCCTCACACCCTGAGCATGAGCACAGCCATCTCCCCGCCCCCAGCATGACCGCGATCGCGCCCCTCAGCCCTGCATGTGCCCATCATCCCGGTGCGCTGGGGGGGGGGGGAGAGACGGGCACAAACGCAGGTGTGCGGGGGGGGGGGAGATGGGCACGATCATGCTGTGAGGATGGGGGAAGATGGCCGAGATTGCGGTTGTGCTCCTGCAGGGAAGACGGGTGCAATCATGGGCATGCTCGTTCAAGAAAGACGGACATGATCTAAGCCATCTTCCCACTGCCCTCAGCATGATCTCAGCCCTCTCCCCACTCGGGGGGTGGAGGTGGGGAGAGGGCCATGATCACGGTCGCCACCCAATGCAGAGTTCACAACCTGAGTCAAAATGTTTACGAATTTTTTGTTTGTGACCCGTTTTGGTTGTGAACTGAGGCATTCGTGAGCCAAGGTACCACTGTAGTACAAGTAAGAAGGATCTTGGAATTGTAACTCACATGCTGAATAAAGGCCAATGCTACTTTGTCCTGCATTCTTAGAAGCATCACTTCCAAATCATGTGAAGTAACAGTTTCTCTTCTGCTCAGTACTTTTTTAAGCCTCATCTTGAGCAGCACATCCAGCTTTGGGCACACCGTTTAAGAAAAATGCAGACAAAGTGGAAAAGGTTCGGTATGATCCTGGGACCGGAAACAAACCCCAGTAAGGAAGACTGGAAGAACAGGAAATGTTTAACTTTGAGGAAAGAAGACTGAGAGGAGATATGATAGCACTCTTCAAGTACTTGAAAGGTTGTCATGCAGACAAAGGCTGGGATCTCTTCTCCATCATCCCAAAATGCAGGACATGGAATAATGGGCTCAAGTTACAGGAAACCAGGTTCCAAATGGGCATCAGGAAAAAAGAGCAGTATGGTGATGAAGCCAATCACCTAGGGAGGTTGTGTGCAGCTTCTGAACCAGGCTGCCATGTAGCTGAAGAACCTGTCAGAAAAAAGAGGGGCCGATCTTCATTAAGCACCACAAACATGGCTGCACATGCAAGGACGATGCTAAGCACTCCATACTCTGCCTGGATGTACAGATCTGTCAGTCTTGCTTTCTCCCATATTCAGTCTTTTGAAATGTTGAGCTATTTATGGAAACATGGATTTTGTGGGGGGAAATGTTCTTATACAACAAAATAACCAACAAAAAACAGGAATAAAATTATCAACCATCCTTCATCTCATCCAGCATTTGCTAAGATACATGCATAGGACTGCACCAAGATTGTCCCTTCCTGTACTTTCCCCTTCAGCTCTGCAAATGCCCCACAAGGCCATTAAACCCCACATTCGCTCATTTCCTATTCCTGATTCTGGCTAAGTGGAAAACACCCCTTTAAAAGATCCTGGGGGCATGAGGGGAGACAGAATTGCAGGAAAAATCAGTGAGAAATTGGATTTGGTAACATGAAAAGGTGGTTTTCTGCATGACTCAGCATGGAAGTTGAGCAAATGACACAACACAAAGGTCTGCTGTCTAATCTTGTTTCATTTGCAAGTGGTCATTGTGCCATTATTTCAAGTCAGCGGGGCAAATCCCTTGGCAGTTTGAATCCTGGGATGAGCATTGCAGTGGAAAATACACAGCATCTTCTGGCTAAGTCTCTTTAACACACACTGAACAAATTTTAATTAAAGGAGAAGTGAGTACATTATTGAATGAAAGGTGGACATACTGTCTGCAGAAGATCTTCCCATGATTAGGAGCACAGAAAGCAGTCTTACTGCAAGCCCAGTCTTTGGTCCATCTGCCCAGTATGCCAGCTGCCAATACAAACTGGCAGCAGCTCTCCAAGGTCTCAGGCAGGATTCATTCCTAGCCCTACCTGAAGATGCTGTGGGTTGTCCCTAGGCCCTTCTGCACGCAGAGCAGGAGCTCAGCCACTGAGCCATGGACTCCCCTGTGGATGAGGAGTCCAGATCAAAGACGAGCAACTTGTGGCTGGCCAGGTTTTGGTGTATAATTTACAGTTCACCAGTCAGTGGTGTGGGCTGATGGGCCTTACAGGCTAATGCATCTGTGATGGTCATAAGTTGTACATCTCTCTTCTGGGTACACTGTTTTTTGTTGTTGTTGTTTTAAGAAACCAGACTTCAGTCATCATGCATTTGCCATTTATGCGTTGCTAAAAGAGAGTAAATACATCAACAAAAAAGATGACAAAGGATGGTGCAAATTTGCATAACATTTACATGAGCTAATCCTTCCCAGAGAGCTTCAACAGTGGAGTGGTATAGAAATTGAGATGATGATGGTGATGATATAGATGTAAATTTAGAAATAACTATAATTTAAATAGAAATACAGTGCACCATAGTGGGGAAGAGTGACCCAGAGAGCTACATGTCTTTCTTTTGTGGTGATGCTAAGTATTGATGGCCAGTTACAAGGTTGTGTATTCTCCCTTTTTGTTGTTCTGTATCTTTAAGCCAGACTTAGACTAGACAACCCTTTGAATAGAAGACTGTCCTCTGTAAAGATGGTCACCTGCCAGCCTGAACCATTTCTTCATACATTACCAGCCATGCTTATGAAGGACTTGCTCATTCCTTGAGCTGATTATTTGCCTGCTGTATGAGATGTCCAGATCCAGCAGGTGACCTGAGCACTTGGTGTCTAAGTTCTTATGAGCCATTGAACATGAGGTATGCATGGAAGCCCATCAAGTACACTTCAGGTCTTGGCTTCGTGTTTACCAGTTCATCCCTCCTTAACCCTTAGATGTTTTGGACAATATCTCATTAGGAAAAATTACAACTATAATAGATCTGCCCAGCCACAAAGCTGCACCTCTGAGGCCTTCCTCCAACTGCAACAAGGACTTTCTCAGTGGTGGCCCCATCTATGGAATAACCTCCCCTCTGCAGCTTGGCTGGTGCCAAATCTGCCATCTCTGGCACCAGCTGAAGACAGCCTTCTTTTCTGAGGCTTTTAAAGACTTACTTGGCCACCCAGGGACTTGAGGGGGATCACTAGCTGTTCTCAAGAGTCACTTTTCGTTATTCCCCGTTATTGTTTGTTTTTATTTGTTTTTAGCTTTTTAAATCTTTTTAATAGTTTTCTGATTTTATGCTATTTTATTTCATTTTTACCATCTGTTTTATGGATCAGAAAGCTTTGGTGGTGGTGGTATAAATATGAAATAAATAAATAAAACCTGTAATACTGGTGTCTAGAGGTGCCCAGATTGGAGAAGGCTGAACTAATGTAATGCACACTGTTTTCAATTACAGATGGCAGAATGCATTCTTCTCTTATGCCAAAGAGAGAAGAACTGGTAATCACACTTTAATCTAATGAATATGAACAATACAGCTTCCTTTTAAAGACTTAAAACAGTTAACAGAACCAATGAATTAACAGTTTCATAGATTCATAGAAGAGTAGAGGTGGAAGGAGCCAAGAAGGCCATCAGGTCCAACCCCCTCCTGGTGTGGAACACAATTTACACCATCCCACCCAGATGACTGTCCAATTTTGCCTTGGTTGTTTCTAGTGTGGGAGAGCCCACAACTTCTCTTGGCAATTCGTTTCACTGTCATATCAGTTTAATACCTGATATGTTCTCTATTTGAGAACTGTATATTAAATGGATTTTTTGCACTGGGATTATAAATAACTATTGGTTTTATTATACTGTACTATTTTTATGTCTTACAATTTTATTCTTTTAACTGTTTTATGCTGTTTTATTGTGTGAGCCACCTAAGGAGGCCATTCTCGCACTTATAGGCAGCGTATACATATGTGAAGAAATAAATATTGCTCTGACAGTTAGGATGTTTTTCCTGGTGCCTAGCCTGAATCTGGTGTGCTGTCATTTCAGTTTGTTTTTTGGATACATTTTTCATAAATTATACTGAAGAATAATCAGCAACAATGAAAGATATCCACAAATAACCCACAGTTGATACTGGCAATAGTACTGTTTATGTCACTAGCTGGATGGCAGTCAATCCAGGTTATACTAGGTTCCTTTAAAGCAGTCAAGTAGGAGAGGCTGAGTAAGGTGAAGGAAACAGAGTGCTTTACTTAGACCTGGATGTCCAGTTGTCCCAGTGTTGGTCTGCAAACCTCTAACAAAGAAAAACGGGGCATCAGTACCCATCTCCCCCAATGAGGAGTGGGTGGAATTTTGGGCCAAAAACAAAAGGAAGTTTAGCTTACTCACATGGAACATCATGATCTTAGTCAAGGCTACACATGCTTATTCTGTAGTCAAAACAAAATAAAACAAAACTTCCCAGGATGACAAATGATTTCACTATGCGTGGGTATGTGAATGTTTTCTTTAGCTGAAAGGCTTACCCAAGCCCTCCTCTAAGAGAGAGAAAGAAAAACAGTTTCTGTTCAAAACCCGAAGTCTGTGAAACAGAAAGAAATGTGTGTCCTGATGTGACATGTTCTCCTAAGACCTAGTTTTATTTATATTCTATACATTCCTTGTACTTATCTTGTCACTATTATTAGTTTTGAGCACCACTTAGTGTTCCACTTTGAGCACCAGTTGAAACAGTAAGTACATTAAAAGGGAAGGAAAGAACCCAGCTAGGCTTTCTATGGGAAGGAATTTCATAATTGCTGAAGTGACACCAACTGCACCACCTTGGAGGTCGGAAAGGACACATGGACCTCTTGTATTGTAGGTTTGGAGTTCTGCCTCTGAGGGTTTATAAGATAAGCTTTAACAGTGATGGGGGAGCATATAGGAAGGGAGAAGAGAAGTAACAAGCCAAAGAAACTAGATTCAGACGCAACTTTACCTGCCACCCAGCAGCTTGTGCTGGTGAGTTTCTTCCAGCCCAACAGTGCACATATTCCCCGCAGAGGGTGTCCTTAACAAAACACTGTCCTCTCTTCAAAGCACCATCCTGTCCTAGTCTGGTTTATAGTCAAGAAGCCTAAGGAGGGAGCACACGAGCCTTGTAGTTGCCCATCTACAGTTACCACCTGGAGGGAAGCCTGGGCAGGTGGGTGCACAGGTAACCTGATGGGAGTCTTCCCCAATGCAGTGACGCGTAGTCATTATTTCTGTATAAATTAGCACACAGAACTATGCAAATTGGTGTCCTTTCCCTTCCCCCCATTTCAGTGATAATGCTTCTCTTTGGTGAAGTGTGAGCAGGTGCCCTACCATGTGGTGTGCCAATATCAAATGGAAAGATGGTCCCTTTCCTTTCATCAGGAAAAGCCAGGGTGGGTAACCCATAGTGAGCAGGCCATATGTGACCCCCAGGAGAAGCTTTGTGGCCCTCCTTACCTCCCAGGCATGGCCCTATTATTGCTACACCACCCAACTGCCCGCAGAATCACATTCTGCCCTGGCCTGCCAACAGCTGAGATTCTGATGGGAAGCAAGGCATTTATTCCCCATGTATCCTGCTTCCCAGCAGAGACAGGAACTGTTTGCCCTGCTCCTTTGCAGGATTGCATTCCCCACAGTCCACCAAATACCTCCTTGGCAGAACCCCAAAGTGGGCAAGGCTCTACCACTCTCCTTTACCAACATTGTGTCCATGTTTAAAGATAAGGAAGGGTCTAATATTTATTAATTTTCTTTCTGCTATTTCTATACTGCAAGATTGTAAGGCAAGTCCTTAAGCAGTAATTAGGGAAGATCCCTAATTAATGACAGATTCTACCTAAGCTGGAAAGAGCTTAGATTTGGTGATATTATGATCTCTTTGTTTTGATGATCTGCAAGCCTCATCTTGCCATTGAAAATGGTACCTTCTTCCAGGGCAATGGGCTGACAGTGATGCAAGAACTTCAGCACAAACAAGCATTGCCTCAGTGATGGAAGCCTCAGACAGGAAATGTAGTCAACAGGCGATGTTGCTTATGAGAAAGCCAGTTCTCCTCTTCCCTCCCTTAAGAAGTGCCCAGTCTATACAGGCTCACAACGGCAACTCATTACAGAGGATGTGATTTTTGACACATATTTTGCAAAATTTCCCAACAGAGGAAATATCAACAACTTGTGGCTAATGGTGGAAATGAGTCCCAGCTCCCAGGGAGCAAAAACAGGAGAGCTCTACTGCCCTGAGGCCATAATGGTTGGCTTGGGAGAGATAAGGAGGGAGTTGGCCACTATGGGAAATGAAATTAGATGAACTTTGGTCCGATCCAACAGGTCTCTTCATATACAGTGTTGAAGACTATGCATAAGACTAAACACTTTGCATTAAGGTTTAATAAAGCACGCACATGAGCCATTACAGGAGCGAGAACTGAAGTTGCTAGAGTGTCCCCTGAAAGCCATAAGTGTCCCTCTCCAGAAAGAATAGCCCCTTGTTTTTATATGGTAGGCAAGTCATGAGTGGAGCAGACTGGAGCCGAGGGTCAACTAGGTGGCCCAGGAGACCCTTCCTGACTCACTTTGTTTCTGTGTTTCTATAGCATTCCTTGTTTATACAGTGGAAAATAGAAACCTATCCAATTAGTATCCAACCTATCCATGAGATGCAATCTATAGTAATGACTGACATGCCAATTAACAAAAACTTATCTGCTTGCTTTGATGTTGATTTACAACAGGCGCAGACTTCATCTTGTGTCAAAAAAATGTAAGCTGTAAGAAACACAGATGACACGCTGCCTCATCACAGATGGCTGTGACTCATTGCATCCTGGGTCTCCTCACGGATATGTACTAATTGCCTTCTCAGCATGATCTGCTTTCCCACCAGGCCTAATTGTCCAGAGAGTATTCAAAGCCTGAGCATCTGCAGCACTTCAAACTCGATTTCCCTCCCTCCCTTCAAAGTTTGCCCTAAGGTGCCTCCCAGGCCAGATAATGAACTGGGGAGCCTCCCCAAGAATAGGAAGGTCTGATCAAAAGAAGTCGGAGGTATCTAAGCAGAGGCCAGGTGGTCATTTCTCAGGGCACAGTAATGGCATCCTACATGACAGGTCCGACATGCAGTATGTGGTTGGCTAGATGAACTCCGGGATTCCTCCTAGTTCAAGTGTACCTCTTTAAAACATGTAGTCCTTAATTTCTGATACCCATCCCTGTTCAATCATTTTCCGTGTTTTGCATTCTGGAGATTCCCATTTTTTAATCCTTGGTGTTCATACTACATATCTTCACAGCTGGACCAAGATGTTTTGTTGTCTGAGATGAAGGACAAGACAGCTTCCCACCACCGGTTCCATGCGAAGAAGTCAACAGATCAGTCGCCGATGCTTCCTTAAATGTAGGTGATAGCACAGCAGTTGCTACCCCTTCTTAGGGCAATGGCTGGCTTGATGGTAGAGGGCATGCCGTGTGGCACGCCAGAGCTCTGGCCGTCAACACCTTGCCATTGCCTGTTCACTGCTTTGCCAAGCAGGGGCCACTGCCCATCCATCATCTGCATGTTGAAGCAAGCATCGTATTCTGCCTCGTGGGAAGGGTGGCCTTGCACATGATGGACTGCCTTTGGTGTCTGTCCTCTCTCAATCTAGAAACTAAGATAACTATCCTATATATTGCTGCTTGGGGATAAGTCTCCCTGAACTTGTTCAGGTCCTGATTACCTGAAGGAGTGCTTGCATCCATATATGCCCAGCCACCCCTTGAGATCGGCGGGGGAGGCCCTTCTCCGGGAACCCTCCGTGAAAGAAATTAGGAGGGTAGGTACTCGGAGGAGGGCTTTCTCTGCGGTGGCGCCTAATCTATGGAACGCGCTCCCCAGAGAGGTCCGCCTGGCGCCGTCGTTATTTGTTTTTCGGCGCCAGGCGAAGACCTTTTTATTCAAGCGGCAGTTTAACTGTTAATACTATTGGATTTTATCTGGCCAGGGCGGCTTATTTTATACTGTATTTTTGTATTTTTAATTTAATGTTTATATTTTTAATTTATATTATAATTATTTTAACTTAGTGTTGTAAGCCGCCCCGAGGCTTCAGTGAATGGGGCGGCATAAAAATGTTTTAATAAATAAATAAATAAATAAATAAATAAATAAATAAATAAACTTCTTCTGCAGAGTGGTGAATGCATTTTGTCTCTGATGTACATGAATGCAAAACTGTGGGATACACATGAACCCAGAAGTCTTTCCCTTTTCCACTGCCAGTAATGCCCAACCCAGATATAAATGTTCCCCAGTAGATTTGACCTCACACTGTCCCATCAAGAAACATTGATCAAACTGGCCTTTGAGTCTTGCACACATGTAAGCAATGGTCAGCATCTTCCACTATACCTGAAGCTAGCTTGGGAGGTGATGGGCAGGCAGTGTGGTTCACCCAGGTTTGCCCTCCAACTTGCCCTTGCTCACCACCAAGCATGGCATCAGCCACCTGAGGCAGCCATCTCATTCTGATTAGGGTTCAGACAGTACAATCACCTACACTCAAGGGTGGAGCCTGGTTGAGGATGGTTGGTGCTGAACTGTGAATTGCTGCTAAAGTCAGCTGAATCAACAAGCTTTGACTTGTTAACAGCAACACCCCAGGAAGAGAACCATGGATAATTGTTGGGTTGTAAACTGTGGGTTGTTCATTATGATTTATTATCCTGCCTTGGTTCGGTCAACATGATAGCCCATATTTCAACAACCCATGGTTCAATGACAATCCACACTGAGCCTTAGTATTTGGGTTATTGCATTATCTGAATCCAGTCTAATGGTAGACTCTATAGAGGCCTCCTCAACACAGAGATGCAGTAGCAAGGAGGGAAACAGGAGCATAATTATTGAGGACCAATTCTTGTGAACCTGTGTGGCTCAAAGTCACAGCCAGGCACAAGAGAAAGCCCTGAGCTCATGGGATCTATAAGGCTCCCCTTGTTGTTGTTGTTAGTTGCGAAGTCGTGTCCAACCCATCGCAACCCCATGGACAATATTCCTCCAGGCCTTCCTGTCCTCCACCATCCCCCAGAGTCCACCTAAGCTCACACCGACTGCTTCAGTGACTCCATCTAGCCACCTCATCCTCTGCCGTCCCCTTCTTCTTTTGCCACCAATTGTTCCCAGCATTAGACTCTTCTCCAGGGAGTCCTTCCTTCTCATTAGGTGGCCAAAGTATTTGACTTTCATCTTCAGGATCTGGCCTTCTAAAGAGCAGTCCGGGTTGATCTCCTCTAGGACTGACCGGTTTGATTGCCTTGCAGTGCAAGGGACTCGCAGGAGTCTCCTCCAGCACCACAGTTCAAAGGCCTCAATTCTTCTCTCAGTCTTCCTTATGGTCCAACTTTCACAGCCATACATTGCAACTGGGAAAACCATAGCCTTGACTATATACACTTTTGTTGGCAGGGTGATGACTCTGCTTTTTAGTATGCTGTCTAGATTTGCCATAGCTTTCATCCCTAGGAACAAGTGTCTTTTAATTTCTTGGCTATAGTTCCTGTGTGCGGTGATCTTGTCACTACCTCTGTTTCTTCCCCATCTATTTGACAGGAAGTGATAGGACTGGATGCCATGATCTTAGTTTTCTTAATGTTGAGTCTCAAGCCAACTTTTGCACTCTCCTCCTTCACCCGCATCAAGAGGCTCTTTAGTTCCTCCTCACTTTCTGCCACTCTAGTGGTATCAACTGCATATCTGAGGTTGTTGATATTTCTCCCAGTAATCTTAATTCCAACTTTTGATTCATCTAGCCCTGCCTTTCTCATGATGGGTTCTGCATATAAGTTAAATAGGCAGGACAACAGTATACAGCCTTGCTGAACTCCTTTCTCAATTTTGAACCAATCTATGGTTCTGTGTCCAGTTCTCACTGTTGCTTCTTGACCTGCATATAGTTTTCTCAAGAGGCAAATAAGATGGTCTGGTACCCCATCTCTTTTAGAACTTGCCACAATTTGTTGTGATCCACACAATCAAAGGCTTTAGCATAGTCAATGAAGCAGAAGTAGATGTTTTTCTGGAAATCCCTAGCTTTCTCCATGATCCAGCGTATGTTGGCAATTTGATCTCTAGTTCCTCTGCCTCTTCGAAATCCTGCCTGTACTTCTGGTAGTTCTCGGTCCCCATACTGCTGGAGCCTAGCTTGTAGGATTTTGAGCATAACTTTGCTAGCATGTGAAATGAGTGCAATGGTGTGGTAGTTTGAACATTCTTTGGCATTGCTCTTCTTTGGAATTGGAATGTAAACTGACCTTTTCCAGTCCTGTGACCACCGGTGAGTTTTCCAAATTTGCTGGCATATTGAGTGTAGCACTTTTACTGCATTGTCTTTTAAGATTTTGAATAGCTCAGCTGGAATACTGTCACCTCCATTAACATTGTTGTTGCTCAGTCTTCCTAAGGCCCATTTGACTTGGCATTCCAGGATGTCTGGCTCGAGGTCAGTGACCACCCCATCATGGTTATCAGGGACATTAAGCTCTTTCTTGTATAGTTCTTTTGTGTAATCTTGCCACCTCTTCTTAATCTCTTCTGCCTCTGTTAGGTCCCTGCCATTTTGGTCCCTGCCATGCAAAGTTGGTCCCAACTTTGCATGAAACATTCCCTTCATATCTCCAGAATTTTCCTGAAGAGAACTCTGGTCCTCCCTATTCTATTGTTTTCTTCTATTTCTTTGCACTGTTCATTTAAGAAGGCATTCTTATCTCTTCTAGCTATTCTCTGGAATTCTACATTCAATTGGGCGTATCTTTCTCTTTCTCCCTTGCCTTTCGCTTCCCTTCTTTCCTCAGCTATTTGTAAAGCTTCCTCAGACAGCCATTTTGCTTTCTTGCATCTCTTTTTCTTTGGGATGGTTTTAGTTGCTGCCTCTTGTACAGTGTTGCGAACCTCCGTCCATAGTTCTTCAGGCACTCTGTCTATCAGATCTAATTCCTTCTCGTACCACCACAGAAAAAGTCTGCACACTCTGTGAACTGGCACACATACAGTGCAGCAGCCATGAATCTGCTATGGAAACGTGCACCACCCATTTTAGACACATTCCATCTTCCTCCCCAGTTAATCTCCAAAGGAAGCTTGTTTTTCTGCTTGATAAGAGAAGCCAGATGTGTGCAGTGCTGATTAGCCAGTAAATCTGTCAATCATTAAATCCCTCCTCCGAGCAAGACTGTGTTCAGTGCTGACTGGCTGGTCCTCACATCAGTCATCAGGTTGCCTGCTGCATTCTCGGAGTATAAAATAAACCTTGCTAGTATGGACCACCAAAGAGTTTCTGGCATCCACCTCTACTCGTTCTTCCAAAGCACACTTATTCCACAGCATGTACCAAGACAACCACTGGTGGTAAGTGTTGGACTGAGACTCTGAAGATCCATCTCCTAATCTGAACTTGGTCATGAAGCTCGCTGGATGACTTGGGCCCAGTCATGGGTTCTTAGTCTAAGCTGCCTTAAAGGACTGTTGTGAGGATCAAATGGAGAGAAGGACTGTGTACCCTTCCTTGGTTCCTTGGGTTCTCGCAAGAGGAAAAAAGGATGTAAATATAATGATACACAAACATAAATTGGGGTATCCAAGCAGAGACCAGGTAGCCATCTGCCAATGATGCTTCAAACTGGATTCATGCCTGGAGCTGAGGGTTGCCCTAAATGGCCCTTTCCAGCTTTTGACTCTAATTGGATACAGTTACTTTTAACTCAAGGTGATGTCCCTGCACATTCTTTGGACTGTCACTCCCATCATCCACACCATTGGTTATTCTGGCTAGAACTGATGGAGATTGCATCCCAAGAGTTGCCCACATCTGGGATTTGGATGTTAAGTACCTGAAAGAGGGGAGCCAACGCTAGCCTAGCATATTTGAAGCATAGGACAGAGAGTGTTTTTTAGAAAAGAGAGTGTCATTTCTCAGCTGCAAAGGGTTACAAAATCAGGCTTTTGAGTTGACTTGTATTGTGACACTTTCTACCACTGCACATGCTTTCTGTTGATGCATGACAAACTGTGAGTCAGTCCGCAGCTGGTTATATGAAACAGAAAAATCCAAAGCGTCTCAAAAGTCAGAATTTGTGCGACAGCAGAGAGTGAGCCTTCCCTGCTCCCTAAAACAAGAAGGCCAAGACAGAAGATGAAGAGCCTTCCCCTTCTGTTACTCTCCATTGCACTTTCTTATGCACTTCCCATCTTTCCAGGGGAAAGAAGTGAAGAACAAAACAATCAGCTTGCACAGGTAACAAGGGGTCAGCCTCTGTTTGCATGTCTTTCAGATCCCTGATTTATCTAAGGATCTGTTTGGTAGCTGTTTAGGGGGAAGGGGCAAGGATTTGTGGGATGGGCATGAACAGGAATGGATTGGGCAAGAGAATGAGTTTCGTAAGTGTTGGCTTTGTGCTCCATGCCTCGCAACCTCAGGCCCCTTTTTTGTGAGATGGGAAAATAATAATACTGACTAACCTTGTAAAGTTGTTGTAATGAGGACCACTAGATGATGCACCTGAAGTGCTACACCTGAATGCTTGAAAGCTCTATTCATGTTAAGAATTGGTATGACTTCTTTTATAGAGAAAACATCAAACATGCCCTTTTCTTGCTTCGAGAGGGCCAGAGGGAATGTAGCACCATGACTGGTGCAGACGGATTCAAATCTCACATCAGGCTCATGAACTGCAGCCACTGTGGGCATGTGGCCACGAGTCTTGTGACAGAGATGCTTCCGGTATAATCCGAAGCATGTTTAGATGGAGAAACAGCCCTGCCGTTTCCCAGCACTCCTCAGCCAGTCAAGGTGACTGAAGGATGCTCCTAGCTGTAGAACTTCTTCCTTTTTATAAGAGGACAACCTTAGATACCTGTCTCTAGTGCAGTTAAAATGGAAGAGACAGCTCTGCTTTCCTCTTTCCCTTCTTTTCTCTGTACTTCTTGCTTAGAGGAAAGCTGGTTTGGATTCAGCAAGAATCTGAATACAGAGGGAGGGGCAGAGTGAAATGCTTACCTTTTCTTTTGCTTATACCCCTGTTGTACCTGGATTAAATGTGTGTATTCCTGAAAAAACATAACTGTTTTTAAAAAATGTAATTTGTGGCCTCCACACCAGTATAAATATGTGATCCTTCCTTCCCTGAGACTTTGGAGAGAGGGCAAGTTAAAGATGGAACTATGCACAATAAATACTGTGCATCACAGCCCTGTATTTCAGCCCATACAGATCAGCATAGGTGACTCGGAATTCTATATAGGTGACTCGGAATTCTATATAGGTGACTCGGAATTCTATGCAGGTGAATAAGTGTCTTTGGAGAGGAGGGAAAGGGCTGCCAAACCCACCCACTCACCTACACAGATTTCCTAGTTGCCTCTGGGGTACAAGTGAACACAAGAGTGATCTAAGCCATTCACAGGGCAGTCCCATCCGGCACCTCAGTTCCAGCCTTGGAAACTTGCTCTGAGGTTAGAGCTGGGACTCCGAGCTTGGAAAGTTCACACCCCTGCCCCATAGTTGGTGTGGGATGACCCATGGCGGCTGCTTTTCCAAAGTCCCAAATGAGATCTCAGAGAAGGGGGTTTGTAGGCAATCCAGAGGAACGGGGATGCGGGGGGAGAAAACAGGTGCCACCACAATAAAAGATGTCCTGGGGGTACCTCAGCCTCCTTCCCTCCTGCTCCAAGGTGTGACGCACTAGACAGCTGGAATTTTGCAGAGTGGGAGGGAAACAGGGAGCACAGCAGGAGCTGTAAGAGATTTTTCAGCCTCCATATGAACAGGATTGTGCTCTTATTTGGTAGCCTCCTCTTATCCCCAAGCAGCACAGAAGAAACTATTAAAATAAATGCAGTCTAGTAAATTCTGTGGGTTTATTTACAGAGTAAGGAAAAGAAAGATTCCCAAAATAGCCATGAAAATGCATTTTAAAAAGACAGACAAAACCAATGGCACTGAAGACTTGCTAACCAGCAGATAGGGAAGATTTATTGCATATGTGCTTATTTCTAAGAAACAGTGGTTCATTTCCTGGAAAATACTGGACTTTTCATGCCAATGCAGGACCTACTGAGATTTTTTTAAAGTTACAGCTAAAATCCCTCCAAATCCTGTAATATTCTTTTTAATTCTGTTAGAAATACCTAGATCAGTTTTATGTACAAGAAAATGAGCCAGGGCAACGAGGCTGGAAAAGCAGGACTTCTTTTGTGGACAAAATCCAGCAAATGCAAGAATTCTTTGGGCTCAATGTCACTGGAAAAATAGATGCCAACACTTTGGAAATTATGCAGCAGCCCAGATGTGGGGTGCCTGATGTTGGACAGTATGTCTTGGCTCTTCCTGGATGGAAGAAAACCAGGCTTACATACAGGTAAGTAATAAATTTTTACAATAAATAATTGTTACAGTGAATTGGTACAATAAACAAGCAAAGCTGCTGTTCTCCAGATATTTTGGACTTTGACTTCTATCTGTCCCAGCTAGCATGGCCAATGGTCAGAAATATGAGGAGCTGTTATCCAAAACATCTGGAAGACACCAGGTTGAAGAAGGCTGCTGTATTCCTATGTGTGTTGATGTGGACTTAAACTCCACTGACCTCAGTGGCTCTTTCTTCCAGGTAAACATTCCTAGGATTTGGTCCTTTGAAAGAGAGAGCACCTCACCCATTATAAATAAAATAGGTTGATACAGAAGCTGTCCAGAAGCTGAAATTTTAATGGCCAATATTAGAAATGACTTCATGATAACATGAGACCACTTGAGAGCAACAGAAGATGTGTCTTTTGTGCAGTCTCAGTTTCTGGTTTATATTATATGTCTGCCATAGAAAGAAAACTTTGAATTCTTTGGAAATGTCCATTTTCAGGGGTTCCCAAGTGGGGCAGTTCTATTTTTGGGAATAGCCTCTTTGGGTTGACAGGCAGGGTTTCCAAAAAGGGTGACAACCATACTAAGAGTCTGGCCTGTCTGGTTACCAAACAGTATGCTCTTGAATCTAAGCTGTTTGGATGGTTAGATCAAAACAACTGGACAGTCTCCTGCACTTCTAAGAGTTAGGTAGATGCACAAATCTCTGCAGGTGTAGCTTGTCATGCAATCTAACTATCCATGCATTTGTGAATGGATTCAGGTAATTCGAAATAAAGCTTCAATAATTATGCACATTTACTGGAAGTAAATCTGGTTAGGCTTGCTTCAGGAGAAATATGCACAGGAAGAGGTGATTAATCCCAGAAATTCTTCAAAATATCAGGGATTAGGAAATAGCATGCTGGAACATATTATAAAACAAATAAAATGGAACAAATTAAGAGAAGGGAACAGCCAGTGAGGAAATCAATTGAAATTCACCACATTTGATTAAACAAATAAACTGTTACATAAATTGTCTTCATCATCTGGAACTGGTCAAAAGAGAGATCCGCCTGAATGAAAAGCAATGTGGCATTTTATTCCAGCTGGCCTTCGGATCTCTGTTTTCAATAACATTTTCATTTCTGAATGTATTTATTAATGGCAGTTCTAATCTGCCCAGTAACTAATGCTGTCTGGGTCAATCACAAAACAAAACAAAAATGCACATCATTAGTTGTCATGGAGAAAAGAATGAACTTTCCTGGATTTTATCTTCTAGGATTGTGAATTACACACCTGATATGAAACGAGCTGATGTGGAGACAGCCATCCGAAAGGCCTTTGAGGTTTGGAGTATGGTGACTCCTTTAACTTTCAGCAGGGTTCATAAGGGGAGAGCCGACATAATGATTGAATTTGCAACCCGAGGTAGTATATTTGCATTACCACAGTCTTAAGATTCATGGAGCTCCATGCATTGCTGCAGGAGTGCAGAACCTCAGCGTCCAGTCCAGCCCTCTAGTTGTCCCCACATAGCTACCCCCTCTTCCCCTGGACACTCTTCATTTGTCCCCATTGCTTGGTGATTTCCTGTTTTTTTCCACAGTTTTCTCTAAGGATGAAGTGCTGAATTAAAGGCAGTAAGAGCTCTGCAATACAATATGCTGGTATTTGGGCCCTGTGCCTTTTGGCTGTGCCCCCAGTTCCACTGGACTGCATGCCAAAGCATTTCTCTAACTAGAATTCAACCCTCGCCCTGGAAGAGGTTCTGCACCCCTGCAGCACTACAATGGGATGAATAACTGAGCTTCCCTGTGTCGCTACTTAGTGCATCCGTCCTGCCCTCGGCAATTTGATGGGCCTCTGGGAGTCCTTGGACACGCTTTCCCCCCAGGCCATCCCTTCCGCGGAAATGTCCACTTCGATGAGGATGAAAACTGGATTACCAATTCAGCTGGTAAGCACATGTGTTTGCAAAATGTGGGCCTGCAAGGACTCGGCCCTTGCTGTCCTTGGATTTTCAGGTGGCGGTTGTGGAAAGGAGTTCATTTGCACAATGACAGTCGGTGCACCAGCTGCAACCCAGTTGGGCCACAGTTATCCATGTGCTGGTGACTTCATGTCCAGACCACTGACATGGGTGCTGTGAGAAGTGCCTCAGAGCATCAGAAGCACAAAATGTGGCAGTGGGGTGTTCACCACCGCATGCTCTCAGGACCTCATTATCCACCTACCCTGGTTGCCAGTCACCTCTCAGCTGCAATTCAAGGTGTTGCTTTTATGCTCTAAAGTTAGGACCTGGCTATCCAAGAGACTGCGTGGCTCACTAGGAAATGGCCTGAATCTCACAAACTGCAGAAGAGGTTCATTTCCAGGCATGTGTGAAATGAACTCATGTGTTACTAGCCAAAAAAGCATGGCATCTCCTCCCTCAGTCATTACAACCGGCTCCCACTCTCTTCACCTTGAGAAAGCCATGCAAAAGGCATCTTCTCATCTTATCTGTTTGAAATCTAGAGTCTCATGTTTAGCATTTTTACTGTTCGAATATTCTTTGTGCTACGGTTTTCAGGTGTTACGATTGCCCATTGTTGTACACTGCTCTGATAGCTTTTTAGCAGATAAAGTGGTATATTAATAACAATGATGACAATGATAATGATGATGATGTGAATAATCAATCAAACAATAGATAGCAGTGTGCATAGATATGCCAACAAGCAGCAGTACATGGCACGATGCCCACTTTACTAGGATCAGCATAGCCACATTCCTGTTGTTATTATGGCATTGCATTTATTTATTTTATTTATTTATTAAAACATTTTTATGCCGCCCCATTCGCCGAAGCCTCAGGGCGGCTTACAACAATAAATAAAACCACATAAATTAAAATATACATATTAGAATAGTAATAATAATTTAAAATACAATATACCCACCTTTCTTCCTCTTGCAAGGAACCCAAAGCAGGTTATGAGGTTCTCATTCTCTCCATGTTATCCTCACAGCAACAACCCTGTAAAGTAGGTTAGGCCAACAGAAAATGACTGGCCCAAAGTCCCCCAGTGTGTATTATTAGAGCAAAATCCTATGCATGGTTGCACCAAGAAATTCCTAGTTTAGAAAACAAAGAAACCAGCATGGCTGTCTTCAGCATGCTGAAAATTGTAGGACTTGTCTAAACATGCATAGGACTGTACCTTTAATAAAATAACCTGCGCTTTTACAAAAGATCTTGAAAGGCAAACTTTGAGCTTTCCATTAAAAATACAAACAACTGTACAAAGAGGTGTCTCCATAATCTTTACCAATGTCCAGTAGGAAGCCTGTGAAAGGAAAAGAAAGGTATCTCCAACCTCTGCTTGAACCTTCTTTCAGTCATACTTGAAAGCCTCATTATCCACTCTGTCCCTTGCAGAACAGGGAGTAGCTGACAAATACCGCCGAACATGGATGGATGATGGCATCACTCCTGCTCTGAAAAAAGTGCCAGGCCTTCACCCCCATCCAGTCCCTTTCCGCTACAACACTGTTGGTAAGGCAGAAAACCATGATAGCTTCGTGCAAGCGCCATGTTACTTTTACTTTCATTTTTAAGGTGATGACAGTAGCAGAGAAACTGTTTTTGCAAAGCAGGTACAAGAAATCATCTAACTGGGTGTGCTGCCCCGAAAATTTGTGATATACAGCAGCAAATAAACAATTTTTGCACAGAGCAAAACTGATATTGTGGGATTTGGGAGGGGGTGCTAACTTGAATGTGTTAATAATAGTGTATTCCCTTCCCCCTTTTTTGGTGGGGATGAGCAATTCCTTTATTGTTTAGAATGTATCCTTGGATACCAAGTTCCTATAGAGCCACTGTTATGTCATTTGAAGTACCTTTCTGATTCTGTATGTGTGGAATATGTGTGGCAGGAAAGAACACACTTCTGAATAGCTATCAATGCCTAAAAGAGCTGGCTAGCAGGTGCTCTTTTACCACCAAGCCCTGGGAAGTAAAAGGCAGATCCTAAACATCTTTCCTAAACTCCGTGCCTTCCAAATGCATTCATTTGCTTGGCTGGCTGGGGGAAGCCAGGAGTTTGTGAATCTGGTTGAGAGA
This sequence comes from Varanus komodoensis, assembly GCF_004798865.1. NCBI lineage: Eukaryota > Metazoa > Chordata > Lepidosauria > Squamata > Varanidae > Varanus > Varanus komodoensis. The sequence goes on from NW_025335941.1 coordinate 52,841,525, forward strand.
GGCTGCTCTAAAAGATGCAAGGAAGACCCTTTCTCCCTTTAATATTTGCAAAACTCTGATGTGAAACATACATGGGAGAACGTATGTCCTAATGAACAATCTGTTCTGTCACAGTTCTAACACCCCAGTGTTCGGGTAGGAAGATTGCCGTATTTTTCCGTGTATAAGACTATACTTTTTCTTTAAAATACTTACCAAAAAATGGAGGGGCGTCTTATACATGGGGGGCCAAGAGGAGAACTGCAGGTGCGCTCAGTGGGAGGGGGGAATGGGATGGGCACGCTTGGGGGGGGGGCGTCTGGCGCAGGCGCATGGGGAGGTGGTGAGGCGGCGTGCATGAGCAGGCAGCAGCAGCTTGCTCACTCGGAGATGGTAAGAAAAGTGGGGGGTGTCCTATACATGGGGGCATCTTATAGATGGAAAAATACAGTACTTTGGGCCTCTCTGCTGACCCCCACTGGCAGAGAGGAGAACTGCCAGCAGGGGGCTCTGCCGCACTGGCAGTCTCTGTTATCCATGGGTGGGCAGAAAGCCACCTGCAAGTTTCCTTGCCAGTGGCAGCAGGTGGAAGTCCTGAAATAGGATGTTCCAAGGGAGGGGGCAGCGAGGATCCAGCTTTGGAGCCACTGGAGGTGCACCCTCAAAGGACAATGGTGGAGCATTTCTATGCACAGTGCCAGAGAGTTAGCCCCATGGACTTCTGTGCATCATAGTTAAAAATAGGGATTTCAGAGAAATTCACAAAGGATTCAAATGAGACAACATCTTCCCAAGTCCACTCCATGGATTCTGCAACGTACTGGCTTTCTGGGGTCACATGGAGTCTGTGAGGCCTGTGGAAAGATTTTCTATTTTGCTGCTAATTTATCTGCCAAAATTACAAAACATTACAAAAATGCCAAAATGTACAAATCCTTCCCCAGACAAAAGCATGAAAGCACGTTGGAGATATTTGCATATTTTGGCCAATTTGCACAAAGAATGAGTCCTCAAAACACGGATTGCAGGCTGCCTGAAATGTGGGTAGACCAGCTTTTGCTCCTTTCATACATTCCTAGTTCTTAGTACATGCTAAAGTCCATCTGTAATGTACCTTTGTACATGTATGTATTTATTTAGAATTTGACTTGAGGCTGGTTGCTGCTCATGAAATTGGCCACGCACTTGGTCTTGCGCATTCCAATGACCCAAGAGCACTGATGTTCCCCAATTACAAACCTCTGGAGGACCCCACTGCTTTCCCACTCTCCCGCGATGATATTGATGGCATCCAGGCTATTTACGGTAAGACCAAGAAGCCACCCAAAAAGAATGGCAACAAGCTAATAATCAAGAACAAGGAATAAGGGGTCAATTATGAAGCCAAAACCAGCATCTGTATCAGTATTAAAACATCCCTCTCTTAATAGCTGTAGTACTAATTAGTGCTCAGATTGTTCCTGTGCGCAACTCAATGTTGCTGGTCAAACAAGGTCTAGCTAGCCAGAAGTTGGGTACAAAAATGTACTTCCTCCAGTGAGAGGGAAGCTTTTCTGGTAGGGAAAGGATATTTGTGTATTGTTAGGCTTCCAGGCTTAGAAGAGAATCTCTGATTGAACTGTATGGCTTCTGTAGGCAGAGTAGCAACTGTCATTGGGATTTTACTCCATTTATTACATTTCTATCCCATTTCTTCCTCTTCAGGCAAGGAATGCAGGGCCTTGCATAATCATCTTCCTCCACCTCTCCATTTTATCCCCACAACAGAGAGTTTAGACTGGTCAAAAGCCTTCACGTGAGCTTCACGGCCAAGTGGGGCTAGAACCCGGGTTGCCCAATGCCCAATCCATTCCCTAAGTGTTGTGCCACACTTTGCAAAGCAGCAAAACTTGAGCTTACTAAGGTTGCCTGATTTTTGTCTTGAGGCTTCTTCCAGGGCATGTCTCTATAAGGCTGTGATCCTGGTGGGCAGCAGCAGCAGTGCTGATGGTTTCCACATGGAAAATATACATATTTCACGCCCATTTTTCCAACTGTACACATCAATTGTGCACATTTTTAAATGTATACATTTTCTCCCATTGACTAAAGAGGGCTTGTCTACATTTTCAGATGTAGACATTTTTCATTCATGTTTTTGAATGAGCTTTTTGTTCTTCCACTAATTGTATCACAAGCTCGCGTGTGCATGGACTTCACCCTGCAGATTGCAGTCTGCATTTGAATCTAGAAGATACTGCCCAAGTCCACCCCATGGATTCTGCAGAGGACTGGCTTTCCCGGGTCACATGGTGTCTGTGATGCTCATGGAAAGATTTTTTGCCTATTTTACTTATTTTTCTGCAAATACAGCTGTCAAAAGCACAGAAAGTTTTAAAAATCCCAAATATAATTTGGAACTAGTTTCTGTCTCATCCCTAATTATAATATGGGAAAGTTTCATCTTGCATGTGCAGTCGATTCACAAGGCTGCAGCATCTCAGCTGGAAGAAGGGTCTGTTGTAAAGCCATCGTAACAGCACTTGAGCAAACTTTGCTAGTGTTGCACCCCAAGTTCCATTGGACTTGCTAGTACAGCTACCAATCCTGGGCATTTCTGGATAACAGAATAAAGTCCAGGTTCAAATCCCCATGATGAAGTTCCGTGGGTAACCTTGGCCCAGTCATTATCTCTCAGTGTAACTTGATTGTTATGGTGATAAAATAGTGAGCTAGCAAGCAAAAACTATGCATTGCATCTGGAGCTCTTTGGAGGACTTAGGGAACATAAATGTTTTTGCTAACATTATTATAATTAAACATATTTCTTGTATACTTTCATTAGCAAGAGTTTAAAATATTCCTCATAAACTGCTTATCTTAGGACCATCACTCAATCCACCAAATATACCAGAGAAACCAACATTGCCAAAGACTTGTGATCCTAAGTTATCTTTTGATGCCATCACTACGCTGCGAAGAGAAGTCATATTTTTTAAGGGCAGGTAAACACAGTTCCCTTGAAAATGCTCTAGTATCTGTTCAGAGGAGAGGATTGTTCTTCTCCCCTTCCCTATACCAATTTCCTCTTCTCCTTAGGCTGATTGACAGATGGAGTCTGTAAAAATGCTCCTCCTCTTCTTCCTACTTCTCCTCCTTCTCCTTCCTCCTTGCACCATCCAATGCCTGATGTAGCATTAAGTGTGTAAGAGAAAGAGAAAGAGAGAGATAATATTGCAAGAACTGCCAGGAGGCATAATCCAGCCATCCATTCTCAGAACAGTGGGTTTTCCTCTCATTGTAATCGTGTCCTTGGGAACAGTACTGTTCCTCTCCTTGAAGGATTAAATGGCATCCATTCACTTACATGAGACTCCTGCTTCCCACTGGTGACCCTGTCCACTGAGAAGCAACCTTCTATTTCTGTGGCTCTGATCCACATTCTGATTCTTTGTCACATAGCAGAGTGCATGAGTGTGTGTACAACCAATCGATATGTTTTTATATAACTCTATTTTATCATTCAAGTAGGAAGGCTATTGTGCTCCCCCACCCAAACTGAAAAGGAACTCCAACGCAATGAGCTCATGCCAAAATCAGGGCCTGAACCAGAAACTCATATCTTAGTCATTGTCTTGTATAAGATTAGATCACTCTTCTCCAATCTAGTAGTCTCCTGATGCAATGGATTTCTATTCCCATTGTTCCCCGCCAGCTGGAAATGATGGGAGTTGTGGGCTGTCCCATACTAGGCATCTTCAAGCATCTGAGAAGGATGCTTGAACTTGGAGTTCTGCTTTGAGAAGGGGATCAAAATGGTGGCCTCACTGACCCCTCCATTCTACTATTCTTTGGTTTTATGATTCTATTCTATGATTCCATGAGTTGCAATTTCTCATGTATTTATAATTTGTAATTGGAGCCATGATCTATTCATTTCAGGCAGCTCTGGAGAGTGTACCCAGGTCGTTCTGAAGTTGATCTCGAATCTATTTCTACTTTTTGGCCTTTCCTACCATCTGGTATCCAGGCAGCTTATGAAAATATGAACGATCAAGTTTACTTTTTCAAAGGTAAGAAATTGCTGATTTGCACTACTGCACTTCCTCCAAATTTGACTAGGGGTGTGTGAAAACCCAAAAGCTGTTCACAGTTCTACCCCCTGATTTCCAGTGTGTTGGTCCTGCACTGGCACCAACTCATTATTGTGTGAAATGAGCTAGATGCAAACTTCCATCTTTAAGACAGAGAGGGATCTGCACATTTTTAAAATTGCTAATGAAATGTTTACGAATAAGCACAAGGCTCTAGCATGGGATTCGACTGTTTATTCGTAGAAATGTCATTGGAAATGACATTTCTACGTGCAAATCATGCAATGTGCAAATCATGGTCCAGTTTAGAGACAGAAGTTAACAACCTTCCCCAGTGCAGCCCACTTGGAAGTGGGCAGGAAACATCCAGGTTAAATGAGCTAGGGCAAAGGAGAGGGTTGGTTATGTTCTTGGGCACTCATTGGGCACCACCTGAATGATTCTGGGGCCTCACATACCTGGTTCACATACAGTGCTAAGTTTGGTTTGTTGTAATCTGGGAAGCAGGAGCTATAGTGTGGTATTAAGCATATAGTCCTTACTGCAAGTTAGTAGTAAAGTAAGTCAGAATCACAGGCAAACCAAGAGACAAAGTCAAGAAGCAAGCCAGAAATCAGGACCTAGGAGAGATCCAGAGGACAAGGAAGGAGATACAATCAAGAGTAATTAAAATTTGAAGACCCTGTGCTCCAGCAAGTCTCAGCTACAACAGGAAACCCTTCCTATGCTGACCTGCCCTGAAGGATTCAATGGCTAGCCTGGGTGGGTGGAATCAATCCAGGTCTTGAAGTTAAGAAGCTGCCACCACCAGTCAATGGTTTATCACATGAAGCAGCTGCAGAGATGTCCTTCAGCTTCTTAAAAAGACACACATGGTGACTGTGTTCATGACAAGGCAGAGTCAGCTTTCAGATGTCAGCTTTCGCCAGCCTAGTGTCCTCCAGATGATCTGGACTGCAGAATTCCTGACTATTGGCCATACTGGCTGGGGCTAATGCTGGCTGAACATCTGGATGTACAGACCAAGTTTGGAAGGTTGGTTATTGTTAACCATGTGAATTGTCTTGCATAAGAACAGAAACATGCAGCCTATTTTCCCTACTTATTTTCCCCAACCTTGGAGAGGAGCGCTTGCCCATCTCCACTGAGGAACTACTAAGTATGTGCCACAGAGTCCTTGTTTGCTGTGAAGGATTCTGGGGGCATTTTCTAGGGCACTGTCAGGGCTGAGCAGTTTGCAGTGACCTGGAAAGCATCGCTCTGAAAGCAGGGGTGCACAAGCTTTTTGGCCCTAAGGGCCACACATGATGCTGGCTTGCGGCTCAGGTTCCACCTGCACATATGCACACATGTCCCTGCTTTTTATCTCTGCCAGCAATGGCATGGAAAGAATGATCTGCATGAGGAGCTCTGGGGGAAGAAGTACAGATTACTAGCGAATTAAGTGATGCTAGGAGTATGAAGGCAAAGTTTGAGCACCCCGATTCAGAGCCTCCTATGCCAATCTGCTGCCCTTCAGATGTGTTGGACTACTTCTCCCATCATCCCATAGATGAGGATGATAGGATCTATAGTCACACATAGTTGGAAGGCAATGGGTTGGTGAATGATGTTCTGGAGCCTGAGCAGACAAGTTATGACCTTTCAGATGTTTTGGGCTTCAATTTCCAGTATTCCATACTGTCAGTTCTGCTGGATGAAAGCACTGAACTGCACTTGCACTGATTTGTAATGAATAAATATTTTTATGCAGGGATAATTCAATGAAATCATAAACTTTTTGACAGTCTTTTCTCTGTTTGAACAGATAATCACTTCTGGGTCATTAGTGGTTTTCAGATGCAGCCTGGCTACCCCAAAACCATCGACCATTTTGGCTTTCCACGAAACATTAAGAAAATTGATGCTGCTGTTTTTGATAAAAATACTCAAAAAACCTATTTCTTCATTGGTAACCAGTATTGGAGGTAAGGTCTCTGGGAATTCTTATTATTGTCATTATTACATTGCATTCATATTTCACTTTTAGCAAATGAGAAGTTATCACTACTTCTTGTGGAAGTGAATTCCATAGTTTAATTGTGTGCTTTGTGAAAAAGTACAACTGGCCATTGTGGGGAATAGTCTGTAGGTCACCCTGGTAAGCTGCTTCCGGTACATATGGAAAAGTGGAGAAATGGAGCTGGATCTCTCCATGCGCACAGTGAAATCATGGCTTTTGTTTTCTGAGAAGCTTTGAAAGGAGTAGTGTTCACACGCACGCGCACACACACACACACACACACCCCAAAGGAAAAAGTAGAAAAGAGTAATCTTTTAATACACTTAGCAGTTTAGGGCTCATATAGAAACAGAAACAGAGCAAGTCAGAAGGGGTCTCCCAGGCCGTCTAGTCTGACCCCCGGATCCATTCACGGCATGCCCATCACGTACATGTGTAGCCTATCCTTGAACACCCTCACTGATGGGGCCTCAAAACTACCTCTCATGGAAGCCCACTCCATACCCTCGGGGTCCTCACTGTCAGGAAGTGCTTCCTGGCATCCAAATGGAACCTTGGCTCCCTGAGCTTTCCTCCGTTGGAGTGTGTCCTGCCTTCTTCTGCAGGGGAGAACAGGTCTCTACCCATCTCCATGTGATATCCCCTCACATACCTGTATGTCGCCAACATATCTCCTCTGAGTCTTCTCTTCTCCAGGCTGAAGAGACCCAGTTCCCTCAGTCTCGCCTCATACCCCATCCCCTGCAAACCGGCCACCAACCTTGTGGCCCTACGCTGCACTGACTCTAACCTGGCTATATCCTTCCTGTAACAAGGGGCCCAAAACTGAACACAATACTCCAGTTGCGGGCACACCAGAGTCGTACAGAGTGATAGTAATACCTCTTTCGATCTAGAAGCCACACTTCTGGCTATGCTATGCATTAATACATTTTAGTTTTCAAAGCAAATGTCAGTACAATGAGAGAGGCACTACATATTGCTTTTAGCTGCATTGATGTGATGCACTGAGTTGACTTTCACTCATTCAGGATATTGGTATGCTCTCTTTTCATCAAATGCCTGTGGAAGTGTGCAGGCAACACAGATTACAAACTGTAAGAAGCAAAGAAAAGAATTTAGAAATTCAACAATTTTAGAAGGAATTGGACTCAGAAATCAGGCTTGCCATCCCCACTGTGGAAAGGAAATATTTCTAATACTAGACTCAGGGGTCATCCCATGAAACTGATTTGCAGGATTGGTGTGAGATTCAGGACAAATAAGAGGAAGTTCTCCTTCATAATAGTTGATGCCAAATGTTATTAGCTTTATCAATTATGTCTGAAATCTTTGGGACTAGATGTAGATTAGGCAGATTCCCCACCTAATGTGACACAATCAATTTACTTAAATTATATTATTTAGGTATGATGAGAACAGTCGATCTATGGATGAGAACTACCCAAGGAAAATAAGGGATGATTTTCCTGAAATTGGCCAGAAAGTTGATGCTGCTTTTCAGCAAAATGGTAAGGGTAAACCGCTGCAACCAGCAGTGCAGGCCAGGGACCTGGGTCATGGAGCTGAATGGCCAGGGGCCCCCCGTCCGTGTCTCTCATAGCAGTTGGACTGTGACAGGAAAGGTCTCTCTCCCTCGCACCATGCTTGCTGATTCTGATAATTTGGTGGCATCAGAAGCTTAGGGCCGGTGAGACCCGGTCCTCCAAATCCTTCCGCATTCTGGATATTCTGAACTCGCCTTCTCACTGCCTCCCACACAGGCAGGATAACACTGTCAGAGTTTAAATTCACTTTTGCAGAATTGTAGCTTAGCATTATATTTGAACCACAGATCTTAGTTTAAGACTGGTTAGTTTAACAAGCCAGCTTTTAGTGCAAAGATGGTTTCTGAGGAAGCGTCACAGAGTCTGTTTTAAACCAGGATCCCTGGATGAAATGTAAGGCTAACTAAGATTCTGCTAAAGTGGAACTAAACTCAAAGGCCTGCAATGTGCCGGCCCCTTAGTCCATAAACAGGCTGCGCCAGGAAAGACAAGTAGATCACTACCTTCTGGATGCGGTCACCTGTCTCCCACGTTTCTTTGGGAAAAAGTTCTGATGGACATGCGGAAAGATTTTCTCCAAGACTTAGATTTTAATGAATCTAATATTTTTAGATTCATATTTTTGAACTGGTGGAGAAAGAGTGGACAGACATTTTAGGGTGCAACCCAATGGGCTCCTGACATTTTATGGGAGGCCAAAGAATTGTTCTGAGTTGCAATTCTGTCATCCTGGGCTAGAAATCCAAAGGCCAAGTTCCCAATCTGCTCCCCTCACATCTAACACTGAAAGAATGTCACAGGATGCCTCCCAAGCCCCCGATATTGAAGCTTGGAGAAGGCAAGATGGGGCATGCTGGGAAGCGGGAAGGGGAGGAGAAATTATGCCAGTTCCTGGTGGCATCCCAGCCCTTGTCCATTCCCCTCCTTGGCACTTTATCTCGACAACTGAAAGGGGCTGTCTAGATAAACTACAAGGCCCAGTGCAGGCACAGGGCACAGCCGAGATGCTCACTCCATGCAGGGGATGTACGGAAAGCCCTGAGACTGAAGACTCCCACACAGTGAGCACATGGAGGGTGCCCTTAAGCAAACAGCCATGTCCCTGCAGTGCACACCTCTGGGATCTCCATCCAACTCTTCTTCTCTGCTCAAGCGGCAGAGCCACTAAGAGGAGGATGACTGACACATACAAGAGCTGTGTACAGACTCTCCGTTCCCCAACGTGCCCTGGCATGCTTCCTATGCAGCAGTTCCAGGAGACACAGAAACTGGCCCTGTGGCCATCACTCTGCAAAGGTGCTGCATCCACAGAGGCCTGGATTATGCCCTGACTGTGTTGCTGGTCAAACAGATTTCCAAAAGGGCTGGGGAGAAAGTCTACAGCATGTTGACCCTCCTGTTTTGATACCAACCCTCCGTAATATGAATTGGTTCAAATAATGCTCCCTCCTTTATTTCTAGGTTTCTTCTATTTTTTCCATGGGTCCAGGCAGTGGGAGTTCGATCTGAATGCTAAGAGAGTGGTTCGCGTAATGAAGAGCAACAGCTGGTTTAACTGTTAGCTTAGAAAACAAAAAGAAAAGAGAACTATTTGAAGTATATCTCTGTTAACGCACAAAGTGTTATGCAATCTAGAATGTTGAAGCTGCAAAACAAAATTTTTGTTAATGAAGATGATGTTGTTGTTATTCCATTGCATTCCACCACATCATGGGATGATCCTGGGTTCTAGTGTAAAGAGAGGGGGAGAAAATGTCCCCCTGCCACTTTTTCTACATTGTACAGAATTTGGTGCCCCTGGGCCGTGTCTGCCCTCACTTGCCTTTTCTCTCAGTTCCAGGCGTTGTCGCTTTTCCTCGTAAGTGGTGGGGGACCCTTTTCAGCCCAAGAGCCAAAGTGACATCCGGACAAGCACACTGAGGCCAAGTGCCAATGGGATGGAGCCACACCACAGGTGGCTGGGACCACCCTACTGCTGGCACATGCACTAACACAATAGCTCCATTCACTTCCTTAGGGTGAAACCCAGTGGGAATGCCTGTAAGCTGTTGAAACTGGAAGATTACGAGCTTCCTATGCAGGGCAGGAGGAGTGCAAAGACGGCTGGATGGCAATCCAGCAGTGGCAGGGAGGACCAGAGGCACTGCTGTGTAGTTTGTCATCTGGTGGCCCCTGTCTCCTCCCCTCTCCATCCCACGGAAAGCCTCACAACCTGCAGAGAGTGAACAGCTGCTGCAGTGCTGGGGAGCAGTGGGAATCCAGATGCCCAGCTTGCAAGGTCTAAACTTTTTGCTGACCAAGGATCTGGGAATCTGAAGACTACTATATTTATCAGATGCTATCTAGAGGTCCCAGGATGGTCCCATGCTGTCACTGGGCTTTTTGAAGCCTCATTGGCTCCACTGGAGGGAGGAGGGGGATCCTTTATCTCTGCTCTAAGCAGAGGGCAGGGGAGGTAAGGTCAGGGGCTGAGTGGAGACTTCCCACCAGCCATACCTGGCCTGAAGGTCAGATGTCCCCCACTCCTGCTTTTCATCCCAGCCTGGACATTACAGTTCTGTTCACTGGTACTGCCAGTATTTGAGACTTTGTGATGAGCAGGGGAAAATGCAAAGCAACTGAATTCTGATAACTTTAAAAAAGCAACACAAAAACAATATATGAAGCAATTCACATTACACAAGTTTGCACATGCAGTACAGGATACAAACATTACTTAATTTAAACTGTTACAGTAAAAAGGCTGTGAAGATTATAGGAAACTATAACTTGTGGAAGTCTTTGCCTGTGAGCAATAAGGTTTGTATTGGGAAATTAGAGCAGAGAAGAGGGAAAAAAGAGATGGAAAGGGGATGCTGAAAATACAGTTCAGGAAGTACCATACTCCAGAACAGCTTCCCCCAATCTGGTAGCCTCCAGATTCATTTGGATTGCAAGCTCCAGAATCCTCAGCCAGCGTAGTTTTCAGGCCAACACATCTGAAAGCTGCTCTTTTGAGAAAACTGATGTAATTGTTTCATGTGTCTTAAGTAAGGAAGTGTAATTCAGCAGGTTTCAAGTTTGTCAACCTTCTCTGATTTCTACCTCAACACACAGATTGCATATTTTGTGGTGAGGTTTGTCCAAACATCTGAACCTGTTTATCCAACTGTAAGCATTAGTTTGCAAGCTCTTGCATTTTGTTCTGTTATTCAAGCAAATTTTTCAGCCATGTGCCACCTTGGAAAGTACCTTTATTGCTGCATGAATCACATCACAAGCTCAAAAGTCCATCCTAGTCTGCATTTAGGTTTGAGAGGTTAATTTGGATCATTTTGGGCCAAAGCCAAACCGAAACTGAACTCACACATCCCTAGTTTTAAAGATGGATTCATCTCATAATAGTCATATCAGGGCTCACCAAATATAGAATCATAGAACATGGAAACATAGAAACAGAGCAACTTAGAAGGGTCTTTTGGGCCATCTAGTCTGATCCCCGGCTCCAGCCGGCTCCACTCATGACATGCCCTCCATGTGCATGTCTAGCCTATCCTTGAATACCCTCACCAATGGGACCTCAACCACCTCCCGTGGAAGCCCATTCCATATCCTCGGGGTCCTAATTGTCAGGAAGTGCGGGTGCATGAGAGTCGTATAGAGTGGCAGTAATACCTCTCAATCTAGAAGCCACACTTCTGGCTATGAACCAAGGGTGGCGTTCGCCCTCTTGACCACATCACACTGCTGACTCATGTTTAGCCTGCAGTCAACCAGTACCCTGAGGTCCCTTTCACAAGTGCTGCTCTCCAGCCACTTGTCCCCTAACCTGTTCTTATGACACTTATTCCTATGCCCCAAGTGCAAGACCTTGCACTTATCCACATTGAATGCCATCCTGTTATCTCCTGCCCACTTCCATAGTCTGCCCAGATCCTTTTGGATCTGGAGTACCTGCTCCTCAGTTGTGGCCACTGCCCCAGTTTTAGTATCGTCTGGGAATTTGATCAGCAGACCGTTCACTCCTTCTTCCATGTCATTGATGAAAAGATAAAATATCTATCTCTGCACCTGTTTTCAGGTTTATTGCAATCATACATTACTTTTCTTTTTAAGCAGAAAGTACCCTTGATTAACATCCATGACAGTCTAAATGTTTACATAAATGTCACATATTGGTAAAACAGGCTACAGAAAAGTTTGTTTAACCTTCCTCCTGCTTCACTGAGACAACTCCATCATTCACAGCTGTTGATCAGGAACCTGTTTACATATTCTGGGTCCCACATGAGGGAGTCAGTTGAAATCCTTCGCTGTGGCAGGTACTACAATGAAGTAAGCTTCCTACTATTTAATTTACTTTTTGCGAGCTGCTTTGTACTACTCGATCCCAAGATTTCCAAGAGGTGTGCATAAAAGCATGCATAATAAAATTTTAAAAATGGCAATGAAACAATATAAAACAATAAATACTGTCAAGACATTCACATTCAGTTTTTGTTTTATAAACAATGGATAGACAAAGTACAAGCAGTATTTTTAATTTGGCAAACAATCACTGCAGTTGCTATGTAGCTGGTTGGATCTTGCTTTTCCTTCCCCGACATATATGCTACAGTAAGCTGCTTTTGACATTTGGGGGAGTTTCAAAAACAGTTTTAATATGGGTTAGAAACTGCTGTAGAAATATGTTTTTTAAATGTTCCCATTGAGCGATTGAAAGCTGTTGGATGTACCCAAAGCAATTCTTATTTTTTGTTTCTCACTTAACATTAAAAGCAAAGTAACTGATGTCTGCTAGGGAAACAAGCTGCAATCCTCTTCCCAGGTCAACTTGTTCACTAAAGTCAGTGGGACAGAACAGACCAATTGTGTGCAGGACTGCAGTTAGTTTTAAGAGAAACACAGCTATATTCTGCCAAATATAAATTGTATAATGAACTGTTGTTAGTTTAAGATCATGTTTTCCACAAGAATGATCAGTAAATATCCAATATACATTTACATTTGTAGATGTTCTGTGAGCCGTCCCGAGGCTATATAGCAAGGGGACGGCATACAAAAAACTTTAAATAAATAAATAAATAAATAAAATGAAAGCGATAAAATAGAACAGTGTTGAGACTTATTACATGTTACAGAAAGCCAGAGTGAAGGAATAGGTTTCGGCAAGGGGCGGCATAGAAATGTTATAATCATCATCATCATCATCATCATCATCTGAAGCTTGCCACATTTTCTGCCTCCCAAACCTTTTGTGGGAGAATGCGCCATTGTATTTCATCAGCCACTACTAGGAAGGTCCACTTATGTGCCGGGAGCCTGACAATGCAGTAATAGCTGCTCATGTTCATGCTGCTTGAGACAGGCAAGGAGGTCCCAGTCCACCTAAAGGTAGCCATGACTAAATCCTATTTAAACCAATGGAATTTGCCCATTTGTAAAATGTCTACTGTGGCGAGCAGGCTCCGTCGCAAAGCAGCATGGCTCGTGCCGGTCAGTGAACTCGAGAGACTGAACGGCAAGTGATTTGAGAATCCCTTGGTACAAGGCAGAGGTGCGCTCGGAGCAAAACACACACACACACACAGCACCACCCTTTTGCACCTAAATAAGGTGGCCATTGAAAGTCTGCTCTTCACTTTGCAGTGTCCCAGTGAAAAATGATTCAAAATATTAAGAAACAAAATAAAAATCAGAAGCACACAGGCACCTCGCAGTTGCTAAATGGGCACTTAGTGCTTCCTGAATGTGGAATCCACCTTTGTCCTCTTTTCGGTGTTGGACACAACTGGCATTTTTTTAATTTTCCTGATTCATTTTCCACTGCATTGATTCATCTCAGTGGACATAGCTCACCGAACAGTCTGCTTTCTCAAGGTATAATGATTTTTGGACCCAACCCAGAACATTGCATTTCATTACCCAATGAATGAATGATTAAACTAAAGGATTCAGTTTAATCTTTCATTCATGACTGCAGGTGTATATCATACTGAATATAGATGTGTAGGGTGCATTCCTGTACATGTTTGGACAGAAAAAAGTGGTCGCAACTTCCAGAATGCTAGGAGTTGTAAGCATTTTTGCTGTCTAAACTTGCATAGATTTGCATCTTTACTAAGTTATTGGCTTTGTTGGTTTGTTTGTGGAAAAACCATACACTAGTTCCACAATTTTTATGGCACTTTGGTGTATTTTCTATTAGGTCAGGTTTCAGCAGGGTATGGTGCAAGCAATGCAAACATCCCTCCTCCAACACTTTCCCTTGTACTTGACCCCTTTGTATAAATACGGCAATTAATTCTGTTCTTCATGAAAAGAAAAATCTATTAAAGGTGCAGGAAGCCTAAGATAAAAGGCTTTCCTATAGGCAGCTTTCAACCTATCGCTTTACTGCGGCTTCTGCTTCCAGATTCTTTGGGGGATTAAGGTCAGCTCCTTTACTTGTGTGTTTTTTCTGTGGTTTTCCTTTCCTTCCTACATGGTCCATTACACAAGCACAAAGTGGTGCTGTGGTGTACGATAATTGTAGGAATGTGTCTTGTTTGCTTTAGCAACATTCATCCTGATAGCCCGATAACAAATGCCTTCTGGAGAAAAGCGCAACTGTCCAATGGTGGAGACACTGCTTGCATCACTAGGACAGGGGGTCCATCCACATAACCCTTTTGACCTAAAGAAATGTTCTCACAAAAGGACAATGTCTTACCCCACTTGCACCAGCAGTAGCAAATTCCAGTCTGACTTGTTTACAAGGTCCATTTCCTTACCAGATGAAGGAGCATGAGCAACTCTGTGATAATGTATTTGTAAAGGACAGCAGAACACGTAGGAAGCAAGCCAGCTCCTTATGCATGCAATAAAACTGATGGTCCTTAGGTTAAATACCGGAAGGACATGTGACACACCCTCTGCCCATAAAGGCTGCATCCTGGTTTCAGCTGAACCCCCAGGCTCCACTTCTCCTTCTCCTCAATTTCAAAGTGCTTCAGGCTATGTCTTAGAACCATTACCTCACTCCAAAACTGAATGTCCAGCTGATCGTCATCACGAAGCTCTCTGGAAGGCCAGCCAGCATTGCAAATGCCTTTGTTGGTCTTCATGGAAAGCCTTGTGCAGAACTCAACAATACCTGCAAAAAGGTAACACAAAAAATACTAGACAGAACACGTGTAATGTTGAGTACTTGCAAAAGTTGTGCATTAAAGCTAATGGCTGATTTTCAAGAGAGCTCTACGAAATATACGAAGATCTGGTGCTGCCATCTGCTGGACTTCAGTGTATTAAAAGTCTTCTGTCAGGACACTAACCTGCCCAGAGGCAGGAAGTCCATATTTTTCATTCTTCTGCTAAATCCTATAATTCTAAAAGAATTGTACTCTGTGAGCTTAGGCAAAGAATATAGCATAGGTATATTTCTACATGTGTAATGTTGCCAATGAGTTCCAAATGCAAAATCTGACATTGCAATGATCAGAAAAGGCACTGCATAGAATGAATGAACACAAAGTTAAATATTGTTATTTATTATTGTTAATTTTATATTGTTATTTTTGTATTTTATTGTATTTTATTTTGTGTTGTGAGCCGCCCTGAGGCTTCGGTAAGGGGCGGCATAGAAATGTTTTAATAAATAAATAAATAAATAAAATAAGAGACCATTAGCATCGTCCGGGGTTCTCCTTATTGAAACACTGTGCTTCATATCACAGCGCTAAAAGGATCAGGTTTGGGACTGGCTGCCAGTCTGGTGCAGCGGATCAGAGTGCTGTTCTGGCACTCAGGAGATCCGGGTTCTAGCCCCCTCTCAGCCATGGAGCCAACTGGGTGACTTTGGGCCAGTCACAGACTATCAG
The DNA here is from genome assembly GCF_004798865.1 of Varanus komodoensis. Taxonomy (NCBI): domain Eukaryota; kingdom Metazoa; phylum Chordata; class Lepidosauria; order Squamata; family Varanidae; genus Varanus; species Varanus komodoensis. The sequence continues at coordinate 52,856,964 of NW_025335941.1, forward strand.
CCCAACCTACCTCACAGGGTTGTTGTTGTGGGGATAGGATTGAGTGATGGAAGAGGAGAATGATGTGAGCTCCTCTGAATTCTTTAAAAAGGAAAGGGGTACGATATAAATCAAATGAACAAACAAGCAGCACTGGATGCTTTATTGCAGGGGTCCCCAGGCTATTTATTTATTATTAAAAGCTTTTCTATCCCGCCCCCTATAAACATCCTGGGACAGGATAGAAAAGCTTTTAATAAAGCTTTTGGACCTGTGGGCATGTTTGGGTATGGAGAATGTGACTAGTCACATAATGGCTGGCATGGGGGCTGGCCAATCAAGAGGTGGTGGGACGAGAAAATGCGATGATCCGGAGGGAAAAATGGAATAATTGCTTCCTGGATCAGCCAGTCTTCTTTTGCCCACTCAGGCCCTTCCTCTTTGCACTTGCAGGCTCTAGCTTTGCTATTTCTCTCCCCAGTCCCTTTCCACTCTGTTTCTCTCCCACTCACTCTTCCTTTCCACTCCTAACCTCTAGTCCTGCCCTTTGTCTCCCCACTACCTGTTTTCTTGCTGTCTCTTGTCTATGCTGAACAGCTGATCAGTGACAGTTTAAGGAATAGCCAGTAAAGTCCAGCAACTGAACATTTTAAAAAATATATTTCTGCTTTTAAGGGGGCAGAGAGTTAAGACCTTGGTGTATTGGGGTGAAGAAGGGCCCAAAATAGCCTGGCTCCAGCCATTACCATCACTACTGCTCTCCGGGGTGCGTCCGGGCTCCCTTTGCCCTGCCGGGAGAGGGAGGGAGGGCAGAGGAAGCAGTAGCTACCCAGTAACTGCCCGTGCCTCCTTCCTTCAGCAGAGCACTCAAAGCTGGGTTAGGTTGCCTGTACATCCATACTGGGGGTTTTTTTTGGGGGGGGTTCTTTTTTCTTTTGTTGTTTGCTTCCTAGACCATTCTGAGTTTTTTGCCTCCTAGACCTGTTCCTCTGACAGAAATCTGTCTGGTTGCTTTGCATATCTTAAACTGTTCTTTCTTGGTCTTCGATTCTCCCCCCCCCCACCCTCCACAAATTCCATAGAGGGGCAGCAGGTTTTGCAATGCTGTGTGATTACACTTCCCCAGGGATCAGCAACCTTTAACACTCAAAGAGCCATTTGGACCAGTTTCCCACACAAAAGAAAACACCAGGAGCCGCAAAACCCTTTTGACATCTAAAATGAAGATAATACTGCATATATCCTTTTTACCTTAATGCTGTGTATATCTTCATTATGATTTAGCTGCAGCTCTTGTTCAATCACTAAAAACTGTTATTTTTAATCTTACATTATAAACTAGTAGGACTCCTTTCATATATTTTGAATAGGAGAACAGCTTCCTGAAGAGTCAAAGTCAGTGCTAAAGGGCTGCATGCATTAAACAGCAGACCCCATAAGTTCGTCAGCAGTAAAAGCAAATGAATCTACCCATGCATCATTAAATGATTGGTTTTCTTCAGAAACTTTTCTTTTCTTTGATTTATCCATGGTTGGTCTACCAGGGAAGTGGGGAAGTCGCAGATATAGGTGTGTTTAGTGACTGATTAGCAGATAAACAATCAAGTGATGTGAATCCTGACCGGTCCCAAGTACAGCTTTTATCATTCAGAGGAAGGAGATTACATTTGGACAAAGAGAATCTTTTCAGCAGCATTTCGTGTAACATGAGAGCCTGCAGGAAGCTTGTTCCACTCTTTCCCTGCACAATAGCAGAGGAATGTAGCAATTTACTTAACCAGCTATCGGGATGTTCCCCTTGTGCCAGCCGTGTTTTGAGCAAGGGGAGCCACGGCAGAGGGATTCAAGAGCCACGTGTGGGTTGCCAACCCCTGCACTTCCCTAAGGGGTTGTGAGCTTCCATTCAGCAGTCTATGCAGGAACTTTCTACACCCTCCAGGAGCTCTGGGGATCAACAAAACGTGGATCTACCAAGTTCCATACAAAAGACAATCAAGCATTTTGTATCCAAATTCCCTTAAAGCAGTAAAAAGATTGCTGTCTGTGTTTGTATGTGTGCAGGGGTGTCCCATCCAGTGTCCTACAAAAAAGGGAGAGATTTAATAGGAAAAGGTATCTGACTTCTTAATGATTACACATTGGCTCCCCTGCCTGGAGAAGGAGAATGGATGATGCTCAGAACATAATTCCTAGTCATGTGAGAAGCCAGACAGCTAATGAGGCAGCTGTTGTTGGTTTGCTAAGATCACTGGGGAGAGAAGGCCAGGGCCGTCTTAACAGCATTATGGGCCCCGGGCAAAGCAGTGTACTGGGGCCCCTACGACAACTACAGCTACTGTTAATTCTGGAAGTTTTCCAATTTTCCAAGGGTTAACATACACAGATTAGTATGGGGACCACAGGCAAGTGCCCAGCAGGCCCATGTGTTAAGATGGCCCTGGTCACTACTGGGGTGTAGGGGACCTGTAATTTCCTATTATGCAACTGTGGGGAGTTCCCTGGTACTGGGAAAGGGCAATTCTTTCCCATGCCCTTTTCCAGCCTTCTGAATCTTCTCAGCATTGCATGGGAAGGTGGATTTTAGCCTTTTGGAAAGCAACTGCCCTTCTGATCCTTACCTCTACCTTACCTGTAAAAAGACCTTATTGAGCTGGAAAAACTGAAGAGAAGGGCAACAAAAATGATCAGGGAACTGGAATAACTCCACTACGAAGAACAATTAAACCATCTGAGTTACTTTAGCTTCAAGAAAAGATAAGAAGAGACATGATTGTTGTTTTAGTTGTGAAGCCACTTCCAACCCATCGCAACCCCATGGACAACATCCCTCCAAGCCTTCCTGTCCTCCACCATCCCCCGGAGTCCACTCAAGCTCACACCAACTGCTTCAGTGACTCCATCTAGCCACCTCATCCTCTGCCACCCCCTTCTTCTTTTGCCGTCAATTGTTCCCAGCATTAGGCTCTTCTCCAGTGAGTCCTTCCTTCTCATTAGGTGGCCAAAGTATTTGAGTTTCATCTTCAGGATCTGGGCTTCTAAAGAGCAGTCAGGGTTGATCTCCTCTAGGACTGACAGGTTTGATCTCCTTGCAGTCCAAGGGACACGCAGGACTTTTCTCCAGCACCACAGTTCAAAGGCCTCAGTTCTTGGGCATTCAGCCTTCCTTATGGTCCAGCTTTCACAGCCATACATTGCAACTAGGAAAACCATAGCCTTGGCTATACGCACTTTTGTTAGCAGGGTGATGTCTCTGCTCTTTACTATGCTAAGGAGAGACATGATAGAGGGGTTTAAAATAATGCATGATGTGAAGAAAGAGGAGAGAGTGGAGAGGGAGACATTTTCTCTTTCTCCCATAATAGTAGAACTAAAATCCACCTTCCCATGCAATACAGAGAAGATTCAGAAGGCTTGGGTCAGGCCATGAAGTTTACTGGTGGGAGATTTAGGACAGATAAAAGGAAGCATTTCTGCACACAGTGTATGGAATTGCAGGAATTCTATGGAATTCACTGTCACAGGACATAGTGATGGTGACCAACTGGAATGGCTTTAAAAGTGCAGATTCATGGAGATGGAGGAGAAGGTGGAGGAGGCGGAGGTGGTGGCGGCTTGCTGGCTACGTGCTACCTCCATTGTAAGAGGACCAGTTGAGGACCTCCATTATAAGAGGACTCCACCAGTTGCTGAGGAGTTTGGGCAAGCAGAACTCTTGTACCCATCCTGCTTGATGAATCCTGTAGACAACTTGGTCTGCCACCATGAGAATGGAGTACTGGACTAGATGCATCATTGGTCTGGTCCAGCATAGCTTTTCTTATGTTCCTAATCCTAATTTCCACCTCTATGATTTTGCAAACTCTCCTGATACTCAAGAAGATCAATTTCCCTTCTGCTTCCTCTTTAGTTTTCCAAATTGCCTTGATGAATATTCAGTAAATTCAGAAAAGCTGCAGTTCTTTACTGAGATTTTTTAAGGTGGCAGGTGAGATAGGGTAGGTGTTACAAATGTCATTTTTATTTTAAATGTCTTCATTTGGATAGTAATTTAAAGCATTTCTTGACCTGTTTTTGGGTGAAAGGGTTCCCAGAGCCTCTCCATGATGTAAAAAACAGTACCTCTTTCCTTTGTATTTCCCCCTATTTTTAACTAAACACTTTTGTCTCCACTGCTTTTTCTTAGGTTCCACCTGACCCTGGAATGCAGCACCTTGGAGCTTTTCTGAAATTGAATTCATCCCTTGATTGAAAGGGCTTAACAGCCATGTTTAGATGGTAGTGTGTATTAGTTAATTTATTTTGAAATGTGGTTAGCCAGCTCTGCTGCATTTGGGTGCATCCACTTTATTCTGTTCAGTGGAGTCCTGGACTTCTGCCCCCAAATCCTGCCCACATAGTACCACTGGTTTCACTCATATGGTTAGAATTGGCAGAGGATTACCTACACTGAGGATGCTTATGTAACTCCATGCCAGAAAAAAGCACATGCAAAGGAAAATGAAGATATGAAAATCAGCATTCTGTATAGGTAAACATGAACATAAAGAGGGAAAAGAAGAGATAGCAAAAAAAAAAAATCAAACCTATAATTAAGTCATTTTCTGGCTTTGTAAGAATGATGTCCTCCACTGCAAAATTTTTGTGTCAGGTGTTTTCACTGAAACACAGACAAGACTTTTCTGTACTATCTATGTCCATTCAAAAGCAAGACAGCAGACATACTTAGGGTATATGAAAAATTCATTTTGGTTTGTTTATGGCCAGAATTTGCCCCATTCATTCCTGCTGAATCTGAATGCAAACTCTGTGTCTTAGCTCATCCATTCCTGAGCAAGCAGTGCTGTTTGCAGGAGGTGGGTCTGTGTTAAAAAATGAGCACATTTGATAAATATATACAACAAAATGCACACTTCCAGAAAGTGCACAAGCACACTTTAATCAATAGAAGAGCACATACTTTGAATGCGCTTTCAAGTGTCTGATTTTCATGAGAAAATAAAGGAGGAAGCTGATAGACTGAACATTAAGAAAACAAAAAATATGACTGCAGAAGAATCACACACCTTTAATGTCAATAGTGAGGAAACTGAAATTGATAAGGATTTCACATACCTCAGCTTGGTCATCCGTCTCAAATGGAGACTACCTTGAGGAAGACTGAGACTTGGAAGGGCAACAATGAAGTAACTAGAAAATATCATCAAATGTAAGGAGGTTTCCCTGGAAACCAGGGCTAAGATCGTTCACTATTCTGTATTCTCAATCACTATGCATGTGTGGGAAAGTTGGACAGTGACAAAAGGTGACAAGAAGAAAATTGACGTGTTAGTGACACGGTTCTGCAGGAGAACTTTGTGAATACCCTGAACCGACAGAAAGACAACCAAGTGGGTTCTAGATCGAATCAAACCAGAGCTTTACCTAGAAGTAAAAATGACAAAACTGAAACTGTTGCGCTTTTGGTCCATCATGCAAAGGCAAGACTCACTAGAAAAGCCAATACTAGGGAAAGTCAAAGGCAAAAGAAGGCGGAGACCAACTAGGGGATGGCTCAATTCTATACAGGAAGCCACAGCCTTGCGTTTACACGGGCTGCGCAGGGCTAGGAAAGACGGGCTACTGGGGGGGGCGTAGGGTTGCCATAAATTGGACACCATCTGACAGCATGTAATGACAAAATTGCCCAATATCCAAAACTAACAATAAAACAATTTAAAATAATAACATCTTAACACAATAAAAATCAAGTACATTAAAAATAGTCAAACGTTCAATGGAGGCTGTTGACTCCAGTGTCAATGGGGTCCCTTATCCACTCTGGATTATACTCAGTGCTCTAAAGGAGCTGTCCATGGTGCTTAAACTAGTTGGGCAGTATGGTTTGGTACCGCCATGGCTTCTTTAAAGTTCAGAGTGAAATCATAGAAACATAGAAACAGAGCGAGTCAGAAGGGGTCTACCGGGCCATCTAGTCTGACCCCCGGCTCCAGCCAGCTCCACTCACGACATGCCCACCATGTGCATGTCATGTGGCAGATGAGTCCTGCTAACACTACATCCACCAGCCTGCACTGCAAACTTTAAACGCATGGCATCAGGACATTTAGGGAATGATCTTAGGCATTGTCTTGGGGGTGGGGTCAGAATAGCCTGGGTTCTCAGCACCCCCATCCTCAGAGCTGAAATCAACGCCCTTTCCACAGCTAGTGCAGAAAGAACTGTACTATCTGCTTTCCCACGTTAGGAGGGCAACCTCAACGGGGCTTTTCAGGAGACAGGGAGAGGAGGAGACTGTCCAGATATGACATATCCTGAAATCACTCCAGCCTCCTCCTCTCCCGCTTTGAAATTCCCTACTGGATGACTGGAAATGGCAGCAAAACAGGGGGACAGGGGCTGTGGCGAAGTAAAGATCGCCTGCACCGATTCTCCTCCTCCTCTGCCCTGGGAGAGTGTGGGCGAGGAAGGCAAAGATCAGGGTGGAATCCGGCTCTCTTGCACTCACCGGACCGCCTTCTGTGCGCACTCAGTCCTGGCCGGGAATCAAGCAGAGCTGAGCAAGTCCATGATAAGAGCCGCTTCTCTGTGCAGAGTCTGCACAATACAGAACTCCCACAAGTCACGTACATGGAAGCAAACCTTGGGGTGCACAGCGACCCTACAGTGGCATGTGTGTGTGCCACCCCCACAGGCTGGCTTAGGCTCACTTCCCTCCAGACACCCCTATGAACGCTTGGCACAAAGCAAGCTTAGGACAGAGAGAAAGCAGGCCAGAGTCCAGGGAGCTGAGACAAGGAATTCCGATGGATTCCCACGCCCGAGCCAGATTCCTTACACATTGCTAGCCTGACCTTGAGAGTTCAATGGCTTCCATTCGTCTTCATAGGAAAGGCTAAATTAAACATATTAATGCTGGGCTAGATAGGCAAATGCTCAAATGCTTCCAGTGTTTTTAGACATGCATGATTGATTGACTGTGCTTTAAAATTAATTATATAGTTTATTCTTTTAAATCAGTATGTCATGTTTCATATTTCTAATTGAATTTAAAAATGAATTTTAGTTTTTAATTGAGTGAAATCCATCCAGAGAACATCAGTTATTGGGCAAATTAGATTAGAAATGCACAAAATGGATAAATGATACCACTCTGTAGTTTTAAAATGTTTGTTTTATTGTGTGTGGGGGGAGGGGTTATGGTTTGTTTGATGTTTGTGAGCTTCACAGAGGGGCTGAAGAGTGGGGATAGGGTCCACAAATTCAGAAATACATATAAACCTACATACATATATACATCTTTGCCTGCATGTATTATTCCCCCCCCCACTTCTGTGTGTGTGTGTGTGTGTGTGTAATAGACAGCAATTTCCTCTAGTGAGGACCAACAAACAAAACCTACTACTGAATATTTTTGATCTATCCTGATGTTTTGAGGAGGGTGCATGATGACAAGTAAACCTGTGATTCACGCAAACACATCCTAAGGCATAATTAGAAAGCTTAAAATGGACTGCTGGAACAGATAACCTGTCAATTTGTTTGCTTTTTTAGCCATGCCACCTGAGAAGAGCACCAAAAGTATCTAAGTGATAGGATGCGAGCGGAAGAATGACACCCACATTTGGAGCATCTAAATAAGCGCATACCTGTCTTCAAACAAGTGCTAAAGATTATACTCAGCAAGTATATCTTGACACCAGAGATTCCTCTTACCCATTTCGGGCCAGTTAAAGGAGGGGTGGGGAACCTTGGTGGGTTGGGGAGCTACGTACGTTGGCCTCTTCAGAACCCCAAAGGGCAGCTGCTGCTCCCTTCCTCCACTGCCAGGAGCAGCCATGTGGCCAGAATCTCACCAGTTCTGGTGGAATCAAGACACCTGGGAGCATGAGCATCCTGCAGAATGGAGAGTCTATCAATCCACCGAACAGCTCTTGGCACTGGCAACCACATTCTTAAGAGGGAAGGGGCGGGGGGGGGGTGAACCCAGCACATCTGTTTCTCTGCAGAAACCTTATACCATGGCTCACTTTCTTCGAATTCCTCCTCAAAGCCCTCCTTTGGCTCAACTCACTAGATTCCATTCATCTCCTGGTGCAATAAATCCTGTAACCAAGCACAAGAATGTGTAACTGAAACAACCATATATTATTTCTGCATATTCATTTCCCCATTCTGCATTTCCAGCTCTTCTGCTGTTTTCCCTGTGTAGGACATACATATATATTTTGGTACACTCCTTATGGCAGGGATCTGACTTGTTATATTTTATAAAAACTACTAAGTACACTGATGGTATTATATATTGATAAATGGATGAGATGATGGGTGGATGGATAGATGATAAAGAGAAAGATGGAAAGAGGCACGAATAAATGTATGGACAGATAGTCCCTAACATTATGTGGCTAGCCATGGAACCAAGCTTTTTCATTAGATTGTATCTGATGTTAGTCCCATTTATAATAAACCCACTAAAATGAATGGGACTTAAGTCAGGCTAACATTGGACATTGGACAGAACCTATTTTGTCCATGTGCTTGGAGTTTTCCAACATGGGCACTTGCAGTAAAGCAAACCTACTGATCATCATGATACTATCAGGGCGTATCTCAATCTCCGTACTATACACAGTTGCCCTCATGTGCAGCATGGGATGTCAACAGGGCAGCAGGTGGGAAATTGCAGTAGGATACAACTCCATCAATAGGGGGCATCTAGAGTGGAAAGGATCCAGAAGGCCAGTGAGTTGTGACCTAAGTATTTGCAGTGTGCCTTTCCTAAGTCCATCACAAATATTATTACAGGCATTCTTAAAAGCACCCAGTAGAATCTGCTGGTATTATTATGTTCATGTTATAGGAGCCAGCAGTTCGTTTACCATGCTCAGGCTTGGGGAAAGAGAAGAAATTGATTTGATTTCCACTATTAAAAGATTGTACCAAACTTGCATTTCCTGATCCAATCTCCAGGCTGCAATGCAGCTCTACTTCCATATTTGTGCTTCTCCAAATTTTGCAATGCTGTTTGAGTATCATAAAAGTGTACAAAACATTATATTAGGAAAATTGTTCTCAAAAACATGCATATGGATGCAAATAACATAGAAAAACACGTGCTATTCAGGGGAATTGCTTGCAAAAATGTGCCTTTTGGGGTAAACATGTCTATTTAGAAAAATAGACATAAAATGCATTGTGGAAAAGCAAACTGATGCAGAAACGAGACAAAATGAACTTAAGATGGGAAAAATGGGAAACCGGGTCAAACTAGTTCTGGCGGATCTTCTCATGCCCACTCGTGATCCCCAGTGCATTGCATGAGCCGAATACCCCTGAAGCTCCAACCTTGAAGCTCCAAATGCTTCTGCCCTCCAGTGCAACTCCAAAACTGTACCTTCACAATTGGAAGGCCCTCTGGGGCTCGGTTTGCTCTTCTTCTAAGAAGCATCTGGAAGTGCAGTGCCAACATACCACAACTCAACCTAGTCTCCATCCTGGAGCTGAAGAGGGGAGTAGAATTTGTCCCCACAATTGTGAAGGACTTTGGAGGCCCTCCAGAGACCTTGTATGAAACTATTTCTCTCAACACTATGCTTAAACATTGCTGGCAATACGTGTTAAAGAAAAACTTAGAGAAAATGCTGATTTGCATGCCAAACAAACATATAATTTAGTAGACTGACAGAGTGCAATAACACAACAGCTTGCCAATGCACCCAGTTTGTGCTATCGTTGTGATTTTGCATTTCACACCCAAAACAGGCTATAATTGTCATGGTTGTTCATGAATACTTTTCAAAATATAACCCAGCAAGCTTACACTTAGGATAATTAACAGTAATAGGAGTTTGACAGTCTTCAGGTTTCTTACTGTGTAAACACACTTACTTACCTTTCTCTGAAATGCATGTTCCACATGAATGAATATTACTGAATAACTGAAAGCAGATTTGGTAGACATGCTTAGCTGCAATGGTCAGGGCAGGACTGAGACATTTTGCTGCTTGAGCCAAGGAACAAGATGCCCTCCCGCCTGTTGCATGACCAGAAGTTGGCAGGACGGGCAGGTCAATATTAATTCAACACTGGAGGCAGAAAATGAAAGGGAACTAAAGAGCCTCTTGATGCGGGTGAAAGAAGAGGGCACAAAAGTTGGCTTGAAACTCAACATTAAGAAAACTGAGATCATGGCATCTGGTCCTATCACTTCCTGGCAAATAGATGGGGAAGAAATGGAGGTAGTGACAGATTTTATTTTCCTGGGCTCCAAGATCACCACAGATGGTGACTGCAGGCAAGAAATTAAAAGAAGCTTGTTCCTTGGGAGAAAAGCTATGGCAAATCTAGACAGCATACTAAAAAGCGGAGACATCACCCTGCCAACAAAAGTGAGTATAGTCAAGGCTATGTTTTTCCCAGTTGCAATGTATGACTGTGAAAATTGGGCCATAAGGAAACCTGAGTGCTGAAGAATTGAGGCTTTGAATTGTGGTGCTGAAGAAGACTCCTACGAATCCCTTGGACTGCAAAGAGATCAAACCAGTCAATCTTAAAGGAAATCAACCCTGACTACTCTTTAGAAGGCCAGATACTGAAGATGAAACTCAAATACTCTGGCCACCTAATGAGAAGGAACAACTCATTGGAGAAGACCCTGGGAACAATTGACAGCAAAAGAAGAAGGGGACGGCAGAGGATGAGGTGGCTAGATGGAGCCACTGATGCATTGGGTGTGAGCTTGGGTGGACTCGGAGGGGTGATGGAGGACAGGGGAGCCTGGAAGAACGTTATCCATGGGGTCATGATGGGTTGGGCACTACTTTGTGACTAAAAAAACAGCAGGAGAACATCCTCCGCAACACCTGAAGACAGCAGACTGTCCTCCAAGAAAGGGCTGGAAGGGCTGGGAAGGGATGGCTGGGGAGTGGCCACCACTGCGCCCACCATCTGCTGCCTGAAGCTGTCACCTCACACTGTCTAATGATCAGGCTAGCCCTGAGAATGGCACAGACAATGGTTGATGTATCTACAGAGGCTGATCAGCATTTCAGCTTATGCTTGTATCTGTTGCCATCATGAAACATCTTTCAACAAGTGTCTTTTCTGCATCAAGTTCCAAATAACAGAGATGACTCCACTGAGGTTGAAATATTGGCAGATCAGAAGACGTATCCCATCTTAAACCTCTATCTGACTTTATTGCTATATATAACAGGTTAAGCATTTTGCAATTCAGGTAGTTGCTCCTCAGGCCTATGAATCAAATCGAGTCATAATCTGACCCTCCATAATTCCTAGGGCTGAGATGAGCTCTATAGGAATCCATTCCTCCAGAATCTACATACTTCTCCCTGTGCTTGGTCCAATCCTGCTAAAGAAGCTGAGCCACAAGAAAGTCCATGACTGCTCACAGACCGCCAGCTGTGCAACCAGCAACCTTCTCAGGAGCAGCTGCAGGATGTGAAAGATGGGAGGTGAGCAGGCGTCATTCTCCAGCAGCAGCAGTGGGCATGGAAAAACGGTGCTGCTCATGCAGAGCATGGGACTCCATGCCTGGCAAGTGCCCTGAGCTGTTCTCACCAGGAACTCAGATTCTGGCCTGCACAAAGCAGACCAGAGTCCAAGAATCTGAAACCAGGGAATCCAATGGATTTTCCACACAAAACTGATTCCTCACACCTTCCTAGAGACTCCCAAATGACTATGTCTTCTTCCTCAAGCTCCATCCCTCTTTCTCTTAATCCTCAGCCATTTAGCGACTCCCCATCTTTCCACCATTGGTCATTTAGTGAGTCTCCATCTTTTGTGAACTGTTTCGCCATTCCAAAAAGTTGAAATGACTCTCCTAAGTTCTTGTGACAGGCAGTAAGAGCTTTACGGTGCAAGCCTGATGAGGCAGCCACCTTGATGAAGCTAAGAAGGTCTAGCCCTTGGAGGGGAAACCACCTGGGAACCACATGTAGCCACCTTGAGTTCCATCAGAAAAGAAGAAAGAAAGGTGAGATATTTAATGAAATAAATAGCAATATGAAGGTATGGTTGGTATGGTATGTTTGCCCCTCCAAATTTGCCCCTCTAGCCCTTCCTGCCACTGAAATGTGTCTCCCAAGTGCATTTCTAAAATGGAGTTCTGCCCCAATGCTGAAAGAGGTTCCGCATCCCTGCTTTATGGCAAACGCACATGATGCTCAAAGATCCATGTTCTACCTAAACATAACTGAAGACAGAGCCACAATCCAAGAGAGAATTCATAAGTTTAATAGCCCACTGGATTCACAGGGCTGAAGCTCGTGGAACTTTGAGTTGGACTGGGAACTTATGTTAAACATAAGGCTCTTCATTTGAAGAAAATGGAACCCACATTGTTGTTGTTGTTGTTGTTGCTGTTGCATTGCATTCTATCCCAATGTCCTCTTGCAAAGATCCCAGAGTGGCTTATGAGGTTCTCCTCTTCTCCATGATATCCTCACAACAACAGCCCTGTGTGGTAGGTTAGACTGAGAGTCTGTGAATGGCCAAGTCACTGAGTGACTTTCATGGTTGAGTGAAACCTGGATCTCCAGAGCCCCAGTCCAGCATTCTTAACCACTATAGTTCAACCAGTTGAACCTCTGAGTTCCATCATAGGACCATCCATCTAACTTGGTATTTCTTTCTGGCAGAAGTTCTCCAAAGTTTCAGATACAAACCCTCCACAATCCTACCTGTGGATTGAAACTGGAGGCTTCAGCAAACAGAACGTGTGATATGCCACTGAGCTAAGACATATCTCCCTAAATTTTTGAATAATGAAAATTTATAAAATACCATGGATAATGGTCAGGATACAGAGAACTTTCTACATGATCACAAAGACTTCTAGCCATGTCCACACAATGTTCAGACAATGTCCACACAATGTGCGTCCCTGTTGGTTCTCCTGGGCCTCTCAGCGGCTTTCGATACCATCGACCATGGTATCCTTCTGGATAGGCTAGCAGGATTGGGGGTCGGAGGCACTGCTTTGCAGTGGTTCTGCTCCTATCTCAATGGCCGATTCCAGAAGGTGGTGCTGAGGGACTATGGCTCTGCACCATGGCAGCTATGCCATGGAGTACCACAGGGGTCCATTCTATCCCCTCTGCTATTTAACATCTACATGAAACCGCTGGGAGAAGTCATCAGGCGGTGTGGGCTGTGGAATCATCAGTACGCTGATGATACCCAGCTCTATCTCTCGTTTTCTACCAATCCAGGTGAGGCAGTGGCTGTACTGAACCGGTGCTTGGCCAAGGTAATGGGCTGGATGAGGGCCAATAAACTGAAGCTCAATCCAGACAAGACAGAGGTCCTGTTGGTTGGCGGATTGGGCTTCGGAGAGGGTGAATTGAACTTAGTCCTGAATGGGGTTGCACCCCCTCTTAGGGACAAGGTCCGCAGCCTGGGAGTGCTCCTTGACCCAGAGCTTTCATTGGAAGCTCAGGTGACAGCAGTGGCGAGGAGCGCTTTCCTTCAGCTTCGGCTGATCCATCAGCTGCCCCCCTACCTGGAGTACGACTGCCTGGCGACAGTGACACACGCGCTGGTGACTTCCCACCTTGAGTTCTGTATCACGCTCTATGTGGGGCTACCCTTGAAGATGGTCCGGATACTTCAATTGGTTCAAAATAGAGCTGCCAGGCTGCTGATGGGGACTGGGCGTTATGTTCACATGACTCCAGTCCTCCGTCAGCTTCACTGGCTTCCCATTGAAGTCCGGGCCCAATTCAAGGTGCTGGTGATGACCTATAAAGCCCTAAACGGCTTGGGTCCTGGTTACCTGAAGGAGCACTTACATCCATATACGCCCGCCCGCCCCTTGAGATCTGTGGGAGAGGCCCTTCTCCGGGAACCCTCCGTGAAAGAAATTAGGAGGGTAGGTACTCGGAGGAGGGCTTTCTCTGCGGTGGCGCCCAATCTATGGAATGCGCTCCCCAGAGAGGTCCGCCTGGCACCATCGTTATTTGTTTTTCGGCGCCAGGTGAAGACCTTTTTATTTAAACGTCATTTTAATTGTTAATATTATCTGCTTATTTTATCTGGCCAGGGCTACTTATTTTATATTGTTAATTTTTTGTATATTGGAATGTTTTATATTTTAATTTAATGTTGTGAGCTGCCCCGAGGCTTCGGCAAATGGGGTGGCATAGAAATGTTTTAAATAAATAAAATAAATAAATGTGATGACCCATATTCAAGGGCTGGGATTTTTATTAAGAATCCACATGCCACCAACAACCTGCACTGGCACCAACAAACTGTTCACTGATAATTCATACTCAACCCATAATGGACCCTTGAGTGTGGGTTATCCTATTGTCTGAACCCAGGCATGTGGTCCCTTCGCTTGTGCCAATCCCTCTCCTCAGAGCTGGGCCTGCCCATTTCTGCTTCCTTTCACTGTCTAGAAATTGCCCTGATCCTCAGGCACAGTTTTTCATGGGGAATGAAAGTGACTCTAACAGGAATGGGGAGAAATAAAAGCCCTGTTGCACAGAGGAATTTCATGGGCATTATAAATTTTGTTCCTGATGATGAAGTTCAGAGGAATTCAACTCTTTCTCCATCTAAGTACTAGTATGTTACCCTTTCATCAAAACTTCAAGCTGTGTAATTACCTTCCGAGACATGAGTCACCTTGTTTCTTAGTTCCTGGACCAGCTTTCCTCTATAAAAGGGGCACAGGGTCCTTCTGCTTGCTCTTGTCCAGCTACCCTTTGCAACTGGGAAGAAATGGCTCTCCTGCCTATGTTTTGCCCGCCTTTACTTCTGGTGCTTTCTCTGAGGTATTCAGCTGCAGCCCCTGCTCTTTTTGCCTTGTCACAGACATCCAACTGGAGAGACCTCTATATCGCCCAGGTTGGTGATGGTTTGCAGCATTTTAGTGACTTAGAATGCAATCCCATGGCTTACTGACTTGAGTGTAAGCTCCGCTGAATCGAGTCAGATTTGTTAAGCAATTGAAATGCGCAGAGCATTGGACTGCAAAGCTAGAATGCTCATGAGGTTTAGAAGATAGCTTTGCTGGCATAAGTAGGGCTTGCTTTGGATGAAGTGGAGTTTTGAAAAGGGGTTTATAAGGCGATAGTATCATTCTGTAGTTCAGTTAGCTATTTTTAGACTCTGGATATAATGGTCTCATCAGGGTGGAGTGAGGGGCTCTTTAGTTTGTGAGGTATCGCACTTCACTTAGGACTTCACTCACAGTAGTTGTAATTGCTTTACATGATGTTGTTGCTCTCCAGCACTTCTCCAGGGCTTTCCAAGAATTTCTGTGCCTTTTTCTAGAGTGAAGAAGGAGTGGCATTATCTGAAAAAGGCAACATGAACTGAAATGAAAAGTGCCTGTATTTTCACAATTCCACTACACCACAGCACCACATTGTGGTTGTGTGATGGAACATATAGTAAGGTAAAGGGAGGGAGGGAGGGGAGGGACCAAAAACAACTCATAAAAGAGCAGCTCATATTGCCAAAAAGAATCCAGAAGCAAAGGCCTCAGTAAAATGGCATGTGGAGAAGTCCTGAATCCGAAGTGTGGAAGCAAGTCCTGTGATGCTTGAGAATCATTCTGCTCTGTGCAAGCCCCAAACATCTGCCCTGAAGTCCTTCCCTGGTGGCACTACTGCCAATATTTGCAGTGGGAAGGAACTGGTGGGCAAGTGCACTGTTTGCTATTTCTCCCTCTATGGTAGTTAGAAGGTTTCAGCTCTTGACACTGTCAACTCTACAGGCCTTAAGAAAGTACATTGCACTGAGTCTGTAGTCCTTTGTGCACAGGGTAGAAACAGGCTGGCAATCATTTCAAATCCTACTGTAGCTGCACTGACCATCTGTAGCCTCTGGCCATTTGGTGAGCCCAGAATCACAGACCTCAACAGGAGCACAGGGAGGAAATTTTGCCTTGCATTTACAGCATGGGAAGGGATTAGAATGAATGGTGAATGCAGTCTGAAGCAACCAGTTACCCCATTGTTCTATCACGGTTCCTCTGCTTTCCTAAATTAGGCTGAATAAAGGCATACCTTGCAGGTAGGGGTCCTGCTCTCTCGCGCTCTCTCTTTCTCTTTCACACAAACACAACTGCTTGCATTCTACCTGCCTTGCTAACCCTTTTGACCAACATACCAATCCAGAAATCAAATGCTGGACCACCACTCTGGCTTGCCTCCCTGCCCTGCTTCAGTCTGCCTTTAAAAATGTGCACACACATGGACGCACACATGCATGCACACATGCAGAGAGAGAGAGAGAGAGAGAGAGAGCGAACAAGCGAGCATATTCAGTCTTCTGGATTTAAATAAATGGGAAGGGAAGAAATGGCTAGTGACATCACAGCCATCAGAGTTCTCCATAGTTGACCTCAGAAAAAGCAGGAAGAACTGGATTTTTCTCGAGTCTGATTCCAAAGGAGAAGCTATAGGTGCAAAAAAGAGTGTGCATTCCCCAAGTGGTCACCACAGCCTAAGCTGACGATTGAAAGTTGGAGAAAAGAAGAGCTGCTTAAGTTTTCCCCACCCACATAAAGAAGTTTTGTAAATGTGTTCTGTGAATATGTCTGATGCTTCTCCCTTATGTTGCAAATTGTTTTGTGTAACACAGGAGAACTGAAACATAGTTCTCAGCATGTGCAATAGAGTGTCTACATTCAGGGCTGTGGCTTTCTTTATGGACTTCATCCATCTCTTACTTGGTCTTCCTTTTCTTCTGCTTTTGACTTTCCCTAGCATGATGGTCTTTTCTGGTGAGCCTTGCCTTCTCTGGGAAAAGCTCTGGCTTGTTTTGACAGGGGATTTGCAGAGCTGGTAGGTGTTATGGGATCTTTATCTAGCAAACTTGCATAGGACTGCACTGTGAAGAGATTATTTGGCCTATGATTTTTTTAAAAATATCTCTTACAATCGTGAGCTTTTAAGGGTTGAGCAGGGCTGTCAAGGATAGGAAATTTTGGAGCGCATTCATTCATAGGTTTTCTATAAGTCAGCCTATAACAGCAGCAGCCTGTTAATATTGGAATTGCTGTGCTTCTGTAAGTAACTGGACAATATAATTAAAATGTGTGAATCATCTAGATCATGATGTGCATCTTTGGCAGTGTTGGGGACTAGAGTTGAGTGACTTGCTCCCAAGTCTAACTCAAGTTGTGTCAGCAACTCAACTCGGACTTGACTTGAGAGCAATAAGCAAGTGACTCGGCCTGAGATCTCTTCTGTTTTTAGGAGCAAGCTGCTCCAGGGCTTACACCCTGCATCCGATGTGTGGCAGGATCTCCTGAGGCTATCTCCGCTGAAGGCATCTTTGATGGGCTGGAAGGCAGGCAAGGAAACAGCAGAGGCAGTGGGAGGAAGGGAGTTTAAAGGGGAGGGGTGCAGGATAGAGAGGAGGAGGTTCCAAAGGAGGACGGGAAGGCAAGGTTTGGGATGGGAACATTGGGGGTTACACCTCCCCCACCTCCCCACACACACTCACACACACCACCACCTTCCTTTTCTATGATTAAGTTAGCTCTTGAGTCTTGGGAAGATACTTGAGACTTGACTTGAAAATTTCTTGCAATGACTTGAGACTCAACCTGGACTTGAAAGTATTTGTTTGTTTGTTTGTTTGTTTGTTTGTTTAAAGCTCTTCTATCCCATCCCCTACAGAACGTCTCAGGATGGCTTACAATAAATAACTGTAAAGACTTAAAGACTTTACTCTCAAGACCTGGAGTAAAGGAATTGAACACATTGCTGATCCTTGGTGCCACCATCATGAGTGGTGATCATGTTATTGGCAACTAGACTTAAGCAAAAGCTTCACTGTGTTTAAATCTGCCCTCTGGGCTCTCCTTGTACAGTCCTGATTTCCATCGGCCTCCAACTTTTGCTTCAACTTTGTGCCAGGCTGGGGGAGGGTCGCAAAGTAATCGTTCCTCACCCAAGTTGGTGAGGAAAGACATCCTGATGAGAACAATTGTGCGCTCATGATCCCTCTCACAAGGATATTTGTGGGGCCTTTTCAAAATGTCATCTTCCTCCAGCAACTCCTCTGCCTTTTCCAGCCCTTTTCAGAGCTTTTCTTAAAGCAAGGAAAGTCAACTGTTTTTCTGGTTGCCACCACTATTCACTAAAGAAGCCTAGCATGTTTTCCCAATTCTATTCTATTCCACAGCGCCACCTTGTGTCCTGTACAGAAGCCCTTGGACAGCCGACTGGACAGACACACAGTTCCTCTCTCCCACTATGGTGTTTTGCATATTTCTACTTAAATAAGCATAACTATTTCTAAATGTGAATCTATCAGTATATGAAAATGTGAACCCGATGCAAATCTGAATCCAATTTTGTCCCCTTTTTGGTGACGCACAAGTGACCACTGAACTTACTTGTCTCTCTCTCTGTCTTTAGGAATACCTTGACAAATTTTACACAATTCAAGGAGGACACCAAGTTGGGGAAATGACAAGTGGTGGCACTTCCATGACAAGCAAGATTCAGCAAATGCAGGCATTCTTTGGCTTGCAAATCACTGGAAAGCTGGACTATAGCACCATGGATGTAATAAAGAGGCCTCGATGTGGCGTCCCTGATGTGGCAAACTATCGCCTTTTCCCAGGAGAACCAAAATGGGAAAAAAGTACATTGACCTATAGGTAATGAGTCCATACTGTCCACTACCTTAAATGTTACTGAAATATTTAACATGTAAATATAAATGTTAAAGCTGTAAGATATATACATTTATATTGTAAGTTATCCCCTCTCCTTTGCAGTTCAGATTATTTCTCACAGTTCATCAATCTACACATAAGAGGTTCACCATGGGACATCCTTGGTACAGTCCTATGGGACAGGGAGAATATCCCCCATTTTCCTGGGAAGTCTCAGCAACTGCTCTTAGACCTCAAGATCAGCCCCCAGCAGATTGCCCCCAAGGGTCAAGCTGCATGTGCCCTTAGCTGCATTGCTCTGCCGGCAGGTGCAGGGCTTGTTTGCTGTCGTTACCAGCACGAGGGCTCCAGTATGGTATGGCAGCTAGGGAAGCTTTAGCAAAGAAGCTCCCAACTTCAGGACTAGCCTTCCTGGGACCCTAGTCTTGCCTTCTGGAGTCCCCAGAGGCCATGTATGTTGCACTACCCCTCTCTCTGTAGCCCAGCTGCTAATCATTTGATGGTCTCCTTGTTTTGGTGAAGCTTGTTCCTCATTCTGAAAGGGTGACACACATCCCCCAAGTCTACATTATGGATGTCAGAAGTTTTAAGTTGAAACATGGTGATGTTTTTTGGGGGGAGGGGTTGGCCCAGCATGCTTTGCCCTCAGCCCTGCCCCCTACTGGAATTTGACCCTCAAGACTTTCTTCAAAATGGAATTTGGCCATCAGGGAAGAAGTTTTGCACCCCTGCTTTAACACAAAGCATGTGAGGCATTCTCCAAGTCTGTGCTAAGCAAGGAAAAGAATACCCACTAAAACCTGGAAGTTGCATCCATCACATGCCAGGGAAGGGGCAGAACTATTAACAATCATGTGGGCCAAGACTGCGCTCAACCATAGACCTCCTCTGAATGTCACAAATGGCCCCTTTCCTCCTCTGATTTTTATTTTATTTCATTGGAAAGGAAAAAGATGGAAGAAATGGTGGGAGAATTGGGACAGTTAAATGCAGGGAATTACATTATCTGGAAATATCCCACCCCTTCCAGAAAATTCTACAAATGAAGCAGGATGACTGTATGACCAAAAGCTTCCTCCTTAATCACCTTCAATGTCGCAGAGCATTCAGCCTGTGCAGTTGTCCTGCCGAATTTATTTGACTCTCTCGTAGATACAGTGCATCACATTTTCTAAATTCAAAATTACTGTAATTACTCTATTTTGTTTGGAAGTAGACAGAGCAATAATAATCCCTGCAAGGTGAAATCCTAAGTAAGTTTAAACAGAAATGGGGCTACAGCTTCTACCATGCTCCCTTTTCTGTCTAAAGTTTCCTTGTTTTGCACCCTCAGCACATTTTAGGAATAAGGGAACCAAGGTCATTCAGACTCACTGAAGTTCTTGGAAATGCAGTCTGAAGCTCAGTAATGTTTGTTTCCTGTTTTCATTGGTAATTTGTTTCTTGGTTCATTCAAATGAGTAAAGTGGGCATTTTGAATGAGAAAAGCTATAATTTCAGACAGGACAAGTGTGCATTTCTGAAAATGCTTTTTTAAAAAGAACATTGAAAAGTGCACATCTGTTTGAAAAAATACTTTTTCCACTCAACAAAATCACATTCCAGAATGTGCAAACATTTTCTCTAGTTCATATCTGGGGTTGCAAACAGAGCAATTTCAGATGATTTGCAAACTGGAACCAAATTTGCCTACATTACTGACCCCCTTAGGTCCCCCCTCATGAACAGCATGGGCATCACCAACAAGGGGCTGCCTGAGCCTGCTGAAAGATAGCCTGTCCGCATGCCCAGCTGACTCACGCATGAAGCCCGCCTGGTCACGCCTCTGGCTCCAGTCCTAAAATCCCCAGGGGCTACTTGAAGTGCTAAGGAGACAGATCACATGACTGGAGGCCCATCTATGTAGGAGAGGCAGGAATATCGCCAGGGTCGACCATGTGGGTGCTATTTATGGAAGGCAGCTTTAGGCAGGGTGAGAGGTGAGGTGGCCCATTTCCTCCCCACTCGTGTTTCAATCCACATTCCTCAAACATGCACTTACAAATGTTGATTGTTCCTATAAGCAATTAAGTAAGTCTACTAGACACCCATTAAGTGGATACTCTGTATGGCAATGGCCCAACAAATGTTCTTCAAATGCAAGGACTGGATGCTCTGAAGACGAGGCTAATGTGCCTCGTTGTGAAGCTTGATCATGTCCAGCATCAGGATTCAGCACCTTTGGGTTGCTGCTGAGGCCCACAACCTAGCAAGCGACCCACAATGGACTCCACTGTTCCTCTGCCTTGGTGTAACAGGAGGACAAGGGATAGGTGGCAGCACCCATTGCCTTGCCCTTTCACTCTGCGTGGCTGCATGAACTGGGACTGAAGGGAGGGATGGGAGTGTGAAATGAGATGGGAGTTGGTGGCAGCAGTGGGAGAGACATGTGTCCACTCAGGGAGCCCAGCCTTGCCCAGGGGCCTCCTCAACCTGGTGGTTGAACGCTCTTGCTCTCCACTAAATGGAGACCTCAGTATGGCCTCAAGGAGCTTCCATGGAATGACCCATCTGGCTAGGTTATGGGCCACTCATCTCCTTTCTGAAGCTTAATGAAAACCTATCCTTTCTTCGTCGTGTATTGGAAACCTTTCCCCAGCCTTGCTACCATCCAGTCTGGTTCCTTTAATTTCCATAATTCCATGCAGCCATCCTGAAATGTGCCGTTTTCCCTTCGCCAGAATCAAAAAATACACATCCAGTCTAAGTCATGCAGAAGTTGACAAGGCCGTGGAGATGGGGTTGAAAGCATGGAGCATGGCCGCCCCTTTGAACTTTGTAAAGGCAAATTCAGGAGAAGCTGATATCATGATATCATTTGAAAGTGGAGGTAATTGTTATTGCAATTAGATGCCACGCATTGGTTCTTGCTGCTAATAGGGTAAGTCTATTTATCCTTTGAGATAAACTGGACAGAATTATAGAATTCATATTAACCATGGCAACCTTCCCTATACTGGAGCTGTCTCAGTACTTTGGAATTCCCATCAGCCCCAGCCAGCACAGCCAGTGGTCAGGAATTCCAGGAAATGCAACCAAGTTCAAGAAAAGCTAACCTATGGGATGATAAGAACTGAAGACTAGTTTCAACATGCAGTGCCATGAACAAAGCTAAGCCAAATCATGGGGAATCATTTAGTAAATATTTCACCTGCTGCAAGAAAAAAAAATCCCCAACACTGCTGTAAGTGATATTTGGGAACAGCACCCATCCTGGAGTGGGAAAGAGCTCTTGCGGGAGGGGGAGGCAGGGAGGTGCCATCGCAACAAAGAGGGAATAATGGTAGCAAAACATAGCGGGTGGCATTACAAGGAACGTCTTAACACTTGGGACAGTTCATATTTTGCCTTCGACGTGTCCAACACCCAACACACAGCTGTATGTGGGAATGCCCCTGGAGGACTGCCACTGACTCACCTGAAGTGCCGTTTGTGTATTTGTTTGATGTGGGGTTTCTATATGGTTCATGTAGATACACACAACTCAGATCCTCTGCTGGCCCTTTTGATCTTTTCAAGCCTATCCTGTGTAAGAGCCCATGAGAGTCAGTATTCAGTCCTTGGCGACATCGGCAGAAAAAATGAATGAATGAATGAATGAATGAATGAATGAATGAATGAATGAAGCGGTCTTCAGAGTGTCTTAGTCTTTTAATAGCTAAGACCCATGATGGCTTAATGATGACTCCAGTATGGCCTCTGTATGCCGGTTACTTGGGAACATGAGTAAATAGTGGTGGTGCTGCACTCTTGCCCATGGGCAGCTGGTTGGCCACAGTGAGGATAGAAAGCTGGACTATGTAGTTCTCTGGTCTGAGCAGTAGGGCTTTTCTTTCTTATATTCTTAGAACTCATACAGCACCATCAGCTGGATGGCATTTTACAGCATAAGCAAAAGCAACAGGTATCATTAAAAAGCTGAAAGGCAAATTAGAGTCAACCTGATCCTAATTTCTAAATATATGGTTGTTTGGTCTTTGTCTCCAGTCATTGGTACATTGCGAAACACCAGGATGGTGGAACTGCACGACACTGAGGCCACATCAGAAAGCATCTCATGGTCCACACCCTGGTAACCAAACTGTTACTTTACTATTTGTGATGATTATAAAGTCGTGTTATTTTCTTATACTTTACTAGATCATGGGGACTCCTACCCCTTTGATGGGCCTCGGGGGACGCTGGCACATGCCTTCGCACCTGGAGAAGGACTAGGTGGAGACACCCATTTTGACAATGCAGAGAAATGGACAATGGGGATGAACGGTATGAGCAAAACCGCATCTGGCCTGAATTCACCCAGAAGGGGCAGTTCATCCCAAATTAATCAAGTGCAGCAGAAATAAGTAAGATGAAGTTCACTGTGAAATGCACAGACAATTGTAAATTAATGAAAATAGGTCTGTCAGGAATAAGCTGTGCCAAACCAAACTTAACTCCGTCTATTGACAGAATTACTAGACCGGTGGATCATAGGAATGCTGAGGACACAGTATATCATGATTTCAGTAGAGCATGTGAAAAAGTTTCCTATGACTTCCTCCTTAACAAGATAGTATAATGTGAACTGGACAATGCTACAGTTCACTGGCCGGTTGAGCAAATGTACCCAGAGGGTGTTAATTAATGGCTCAGCATCCCCTGGAGGGAGCTCTTGAATGAAATGCAGCAGGGCTCCGACCTAGGCCCTGTGCTGTTCAACGTGATTATAGGTAACTTGGATGAAGTCAAGAGGATACTGTAGAGAGGATGCTTATCAAATTTTCAGATGACAGAAAACTAGGAGGGTCTGTTCCCAGCAGAGAAACAGGACTAAGGTTCTGATCTTTATAGGCTTGAACACTTAGTCAAGGTTAACCAGATGAGTTTAACAGAGATAATGGGGGAGACTTGGCTTGGCATCGGGACTTGTGAAAAGGACCTCGGTGTCTTACTGGACCACAAGCCAAATATGAGGCAGCAGTGCAGCACAGCAGCAAGGAAAGAGAATGCAACTTGGGCTGCATTGGAAGAAGCATAGTGTCCAGGTTGCAGAAAATAATATTTCTGTTACATTTGGAGTACCATGTTCAGTTCTGAATAACCCATTTTAAGAAGGACATTGACAGGTTGGAGCATACCCAAGAAAAAGAACAAAGATAATGAGGCATTGAAAGTCAAGCTCTATGCAGAATGGCTGAAAGAGCTGCCTATAGTTAGCCTGGAGAAGAGAAAACTAAGGAGAGAACTTATAGCAGTCTCTAAATATCTGAAGGGCTGTCATGCAGAAGATGGAGCAGTCCTGTTTTCTGTTACTCTAGAGGTCAGGACTAGAAGCAATGGGTGGAAATAAATCAAACCAAATATTGGCTAAAGCTTAGGAAAAACTTCCTAGGAGTGGCAGCTGTTCTGCAATGGAACAGACTGATGGTTGGTTCTCCTTCACTGGAGAGATTTGAGGAGAAGTTTGATGGCCATCTGTTAGAGATACTGTAACAGAGTCTGCATCAAGCAGGCACATGGACTGAATGACCACTGATAGACCTTCCAACTCTTTGATTAAATGGTTTTATGAAAAGAGGGTTTATCGTCACTTAGTTAATATCCCCTCTCAAAGTTTTGACCCTTGAGAATTAAAACAATCACAATATATTTCATGGTGTTTAGTTGAGATAAATCTTGGATTTTGGTAGACTCAGTACTCACAGGCCCTCTTTATGCAACCTTAGATGCTTCCCAGTCGTGGAAGAATAACAGTGGTGAAGACCTACAGACATTTACCAATGGCTTACCAACTCAGTTAAGAAATAACTCATACTTCAACAAAAACAATGACCATCCGTTCATGTATGAGAGAAGCAAAAGACAGTTTAAGTCACATGAAAATGCCTTCGGAGAAGCAGGATCTGTATTAGTCTGGTTTAGGTCTGTTTTGCAATGACCTAAATAAAGATTGTTCTGTCCCGCCTACTTTCTTGGTCAGAATTTCCAGAAACAGTTACAGGATTTGCTTTGTCTTGGGTGAAAGAGAATTGGAGGTCCATGGAAATTCCCGTTTGTTGAAAATATATAAGCTAAGCCCAGAGAAGCCTAGGAAAACACTATATAAAGCAAGCTCTGTTGTACCAAAAGCAAATGGCATTTGCACCGAGCCCTTCAAGATTCCTTCTTCCAACTGGCATCTTCACTGGGGTTGGGAGTAGGGATGTGTGAGGAACCTGTCTTGCGCTGAAAATCCACCAGTTTCCCTACTTTTGGCTTTCTAGACTCCAGTCCACTTTGCAGTGGCCCAGAGTCCGAGTTCCTGGCAACCACACCCCAGCTGCACATCTGGCAAAAGAGGAAAGCCATGAGTGGAGCCACCAGCAGCAAGCACAGAAGAATGTTGCCCTTGTTTGCAATGCGCAATTCCTGGGGGATTCCAGGAAACCCTGGGCTTGCTTACCAGGAACTCAGATTCTGCACTGCTTCAAAGCAGACCAGTGTCTAGGAAGATGAAAGCAGAGACTCTGGTGGATTTTCCACACAAAACGGATTCCTCGCACACCCCTGCAATTCAAGTGGCTGTATCTAGCATTAGTCCTACCTATAGTAAACCTATTGAAATGTCTGAGACTTAATTCAGTCATAGACTATTTTTAGTTAATCATGATTAATTTGAGTTCTATTCATGTCACTACATCTACTTTGAGGAAGACTAACAATAGACACTTGCTGTGTCTGTCTTGCCCAAACTGTTAGCGTTGCCACCTGTACATATTGCAGGACTAGCAGCAGCCCTGTCCTGGCTGGTATTAACCACAACCATCATGGATAATTAACATCTTTGAGCTATTAGCACTCATTAAGGAACATTTGTTTATCATCTCTGCTCAATTGCAAGAAATAATATAATCAGACCATCAATCCACCATAGCTCAGAAATCTGTAGGATTGACTCATGTTGACAACTTGCTGTAAACAGAACCACAATTGTTTTTCTGTTCTGCTTCTGTTACAGCCAGATGTATCCATTTATATGAAACGTGTTCTTCTGTATTGTGCAGGATTTAATTTATTCACTGTTGCGGCTCATGAATTTGGCCATGCACTCGGCCTTGCCCATTCTACTGACCCCTCAGCGTTGATGTACCCGACATACAGATATCAACATCCATTTGGTTTCCGTCTTCCCAAAGATGATGTAAAAGGAATCCAGGCACTCTATGGTAATAACATAAAGCTAAAGTCCAGCTTATCCATTTTTCTCATCTCTTAATTGATTAATTCATTCCTTTCTATCCTGCACTTAGGGTGCAATTCTATCCATATTTAAAAAGTTTTACAATCCCTAGCAGTATCCATCCAGCACAGCTGATTGGGAAATGTGGGAGAGGTGGGGGGGTTTTCTGTCTAAACATATATGTGCTTGAGCCTTTATCCTTTTGCATATATGAATAAATTTCATGCACTTCTCTTTATGGTACACACAGGCAAAGAAGAAATATTATTCACCATGATGACTCAGTATGTCCACAGCCTTAGTCATAGTTGTATCTGCAAAGTGCTTTTTCTGCAATACATCATGATCAAAACAATTCACAAAACTAATACAATATCACAATACTTTACTATACTTTACAGTGCAACAGTGACTGGGTTCATATAACACAATCACCACTATGGACAGCCAGCCACTGCAAGTTGTTGTGTTATTGGTGTGTTTTCTGTGGGGTGAAGCCAAAGAGAAGCCATGCCTTGCTGTAGGGTAGCTTGTAACCATGGTGGGTTACCCTGTAGCCCAAATCGAGGAGCTCAATCTAATCGCGCATTGCCACAACCACCTAGAGTCACATGGCAAGAGTGTCAAACAGCCTGTGCCACTCCTCCAGCTGCCCTTGTCACCAATGCCAAAGGACCATCACTTTGGAAGGGCCACCACTTGTTTAGAATAATAATAATTCAGTGCCTCGTCAATGCACAGATGGGTCATAATTTTAATTGTTAGTATTTGTGTCAGTCTTTCACCAGTCTGCACAAATGGCCATCTGATACTTGTTCTCTTTACTGGTCAGTTCCTTGTATGTCAGATGGAGTAGGCAATAGACAAGGTAATTGACAAGCTAAAGTTGCTCTCGGGCTAATTTGCACGCAGTTGCAAAGGGAGAGATAATAGGAAGAGAAAGGCAGGACCCAGCAGTGCAATTCAGAAGCAATATAAATTGTGGAGAGAAGGCAATGGAGTAAGAGTGCCTAACCTGAGTGGCGGGTTCACCTTGTCATTGTGATCTTCTTGCTTTTAAATGTTGAGCTGACACTTCCCAGTGTCCTCCACCATTTCAACCCTCTCCCAACTCTCCAGCTGCTTTGGAAAAGAGAGAGATTAATCCCCACCACCAACTCTTTTTGTTGCTTCTTGGCACAGCGATTACTGCTGTGGTTACGGTGCTCATCGGGAGCCTGCCTGCCTAAGAAGTGTGTTTGGGACTGCAACAAAACAGTGCCGCCCTTGGCATGTCTCCTCAGAAGTGAGCCCTGCTGAGAGCAGTGAGAGCCTCTCTTCACAAGAATTGTGCAGAATGGCAGCCGCTTTGCCACTTTCGCTTCTCAGTCAACCAGATTGTGTGTGGCATTCTAGGGTCACGGCAATCTGGATCCAGGGTACCCCAAGCACCACATCATCCTGCTCCCAGACCACCCACGTCGACCAATCCAGATCACTGTGACTCCAGTTTTTCATTTGATGCTGTTACAATGCTGGGGAACGAACTCCTTTTCTTCAAGGATCGGTAAGCATTACAGTTGATCAAATGTCAGTAGCAAAAGCATATTTGTTGTTGTCAGTTGTGAAGTCGTGTCCGACCCATTGCAACCCCATGGACAACATTCCTCCAGGCCTTCCTGACCTCCACCATCTCCCGGAGTCCACCTAAGCTCACACCAACTGTATCAGTGATTCCATCTAGCCACCTCATCCTCTGCCATCCCCTTCTTCTTTTGCCATCAATTGTTCCCAGCATTAGGCTCTTCTCCATGGAGTCCTTCCTTCTCATTCGGTGGCCAAAGTATTTGAGTTTCATCTTCAGTATCTGACCTTCTCAAGAGCAGTCAGGGTTGATCTCCTCTAGTACTGACTGGTTTGATCACCTTGTGGTCCAAGGGACTCGCAGGAGTCTCCTCCAGCACCACACTTCAAAGGCCTCAATCCTTTGGCACTCAGCCTTCCTTATGGTCCAGCTTTCACAACCATACATTGCAACTGAGAAGAACATAGCCTTGACTATAGGCATTTTTGTTGGCAGGGTGATGTCTCTGCTTTTTAGTATGCTATCTAGATTTGCCAAAGCATAGTAGACATGTAATTTTCTTGACAGAGCAGAAAATTTTATTTTCCTTTTAAAGCAGCTCTTAACTCTACTAACCCGAGATAGCAATTCACTTCAAACTACCTTTTATGGAAAAACCACAACATATTCTTTAACAAGATTGCATTGCTTCACATGCAGTTCTTGATTTTGAGGAGCAATTTTTCAGTGTTTACTTTGCTTCCTGTTTTGGAATGATTTTGCTGTTTTGCATAACTGAGAGAGAGGAAATGTCCCACAGAAAACTTTGCTTGTTAAAGAAAGGTCAGCAGCTTCAATTTTTCTTCCAGATACTTTGCAGAGAATAATATACTACCAAATGACAGCTGTGCATCTGCCAATAATGTGAAAGCAGGTTTTGTACCCTAGGCCAGAATATTTTGTTGTCTAACACAAAGGGGCAGGATGGTGTGTCCTGCACTTTGGCACATGGAAAGGGGTGAAGGTGATCAGAGTGGACCTTGAACCTCACTTTCTTACTGGTGCAAGGACAACTTCTGCCACCACAGCTAAGGGCAGCAGGATTGGTAAGTGAATCCGGGATAGGCCATGTGGCACACACAACTACACCCCAACACCTTACTACTGTTGTGTTCCCTTCAGCATCTTCCACCCATTGCGCAATGAGCTTTTGTTAGGCCTATGCACAAACCAACAGCCTCACTTACAAGGATTCTTTAGATATTTGCAAGAAAGCATCTATATCTAAGATGACCATTTTCTCCCAGATGGAACCACTTTCAGGCACTCTTGGGGAGGAAAATGCCACGGCTAGAATGAGCCCTCTCAGTAGCCATCCCTCCAAGCATTTGCCAGCTTCTTCTTGTGCTTAGCCGGGTTTCCAAAGTGAGCTGAGCTGAGAGGAAGCCTGTGAAAGTTCACAAAACCCCAGGTGTACAACTGGCAATCTTCTTCCACATCAGGTGCAGCTGGCCAAAGAGCAGCTGAATGTGATGTGAGGTGGAGGCTCTGCAGGCCGTCACATGAGGCTCCTTCCTTGCTGAGCACCTTGTGACCAGGTGACCTTCTTTGGTGACAGCTGCAGACCCAACCCCAGTGGCAGCTTTTCCTGGCACGGGAGAGGAACTCTGCTTGCACAGTGCCTGGGGCCCAATTCCTGATAAGCACCCCACAAGCACTGGGTGCACTCACCAGGAACTGGGACGCCGGATGGAGTGGAGTCCAGGGAGCCGAACTCAGGGAATCTAATGGATTCCCATGCCCAAGCATTCCCATGTCCTTCACACATCCCTAGATAACACCCCAATGGCACATTTATTGAGGCTGGCAGAGGTTCAAATGCACAAGCTCATTTTGCGGGAATTAGCTAAGCAAATGGATTTCTAAACGCTTCCCCCAGGTGGGGATGATCCATCCTTTGCATTTTGGATGTCATTTAGAAACTTAAGTCAGTGTGCTTTGGGTTATTGTTGCCGGATCATTTCTGTGCTTTTTACCTGCCTTTGCTGGAACCAGGCATGAGGATGCCTGGCAAATTAGCCTTGTCTCAGAACAGATTCACGCCAAGAGAATGCTGAGATAAGTACCTCATTTGGTCTCATGGCAGGGCCAGAGCTATTGGCTCCCAGAAAATTCTAACCCTGCCATGGTTCTTTGTATTTATTTACTTTTCTTTACTCCTACTCTGTTTTAAGGAAAAAGTAGTAGTCCAGGTCTCTAACGGCGAAATCCCAAAGTTTAGGTGGACCTAGCATTTTATTCCAGCTCAGGCTAAAGCTGACAGCACCCCTGAAGTATACCTTGAAAAACACAGAGAAAAGCTACTGGTTGCAGGATCTGCCCTTGTTTTTCTGGCAACTAATCTCAGAACAAAAATACTGCCCAAGCTAGTTATTGTTGATTTATTTCTGGTATTGATGGGAAAGCATAACTGAGTGAATTCTTAGGTTTAAAGCATCTTGTGAAGTAAACTGTTTTCCTGTTTGTTTCTTCTTCCTTATTCTCTTCCACTCCCTACCCATCCCAAAATTAGGATTTTTTGGAGAAGGCAGGCCCAACTAACAACAAACATCCACCCACTTGCCATTACAAGCACGTTCCCTCAGCTCATGTCAAATGTCGATGCTGCCTATGAAGTATCCGAGAGAGGAGTTGCTTATTTTTTCAAGGGTCAGTCATTTCTGAAACATTTGTGATCTACCTCTGGAGTTCTGGTGAGGGTGGGAGGGAAGCTAAGCATAACAAGGATTGTTCATCATTCTATATTGGCAACACTTAGGTCCAGAAGAGACATTCTTTTAAATGTGTGTCTAGCAGCTGGGTCTTCTCCCGCATCCAATTTTTATTCTTGAATAGGTTGTGGTAGCCCATGAGCATCATAAAAGCCCCTGAACCCACACACTTTCATCCTGACAAAGATCAGGTACCCTGCACCTACTCAAGAATAAAAAGGGGGAAAGACATAGCTGCTAGATGTGGCTTTAAAGTAACAACTGCTTGGGCCTTTAGTGAGGTTCCGATTCATCCTTAAAATGATCTTGTAAGAAGGATAATTACTTTCCCCATTTATTTTTAATAGATGCAGAGTTCAAAAGACTTTTCACCAAGCCAGTCCAGCTGGGCCCCAAGGCATGGCAACGATCTTTGCATCTTGCCTTGTACTGCCATTTTTTCCCAATCTGATTCTCCAAACAGCATTGACTGGGTAAACCCAGCTGCCCAATGCAGTGCTGCTTTCTCCTGCCTGTACTATTGCACAAGCCCATCTTTGCCCACACATGGAGACAGAGCCCTACCAGAGAAACACCCTCAAACATTGCCCAGGATTCCCTCAGATTCTGAGCTGGTTCTGCTGGTTTTACAGCTGCAGCAGGATAAGGTAGGAATGATGCAGAATTCCAAGATGGCAGCATGGACTGCATCAGTTTACTTGTTAGGCTATGGAAGGTTTTCTTCACCAAGGGTTCCCCAAGACTGGAATGGCTTCACTTATGGTCCCAGTTGGACTGCCCCAATCAATGACATAATTCACCCTTTATATTTGTCCCCTGTGAATGGTGAAGTAGGGGGAGGGCCTTTAGAGTAGTCCCACTCCTTACACCAGCTGTTCCCAACCTGGTTCCCTCCAAGTGCTGCCTGGGCATTATGGGACTTGTGCAACAGATGGATGCAGTTGTGTTGAGGAGGGCCACCTTGCACTAACATGGTTTTCCAGACAATTCCAGACATTTCCACTCCATAAATTTTCATTTGCTTTGATCAATTGATACAAAAATGTTTCTAGCAAGAGAAATTAGTCATAAACTACATAGTTGCAGCACATTAACATTAATAGTCTATGGCTTAGTAGACCAAACATTCCCCCAATGAATGAGCCATTGAGTTTTCCTTTCCATGGAAACAGGCACAGGTGCAGATTGGAATATTCAAACCACAATGTATAGCTAGGAAATGCATCCTTTCTCTGTGTTATCCTGTCTGTCAGGGCCTCATTATTGGACAACCCGTGGATTCCAAATGCAAGGTCCTCCTCGGAGTATTGCAGACTTTGGGCTTCCTAGGAATGTGCTGAACGTTGATGCAGCAGTCCACCTGCGCGATGAAAGGAAGACACTCTTCTTTGTAGGAGACGAATACTACAGGTTCCTTTATTTTTGCCTTCTAATAAAAGCATCAAAAATCTCTCATGAATCAGGACTTTATTCCTTAGTACTTAAATGGAGAAGAAATTCGTTGCAACAATACCTCTAGTCATGTTTTCTGAGTGACCCCAGAACCAGGTATTACCAGAAATAATACTGGGGTATTCTTGGGGTCATGCAGTAAAGGATCAAAAGTGTGTTCGTAACCAATTAATTGAGAGCACTAAGGCTTTTACAAGCTGATGCCCCCAGTTGTGTAGGTTATTCTGGCTGGGGATGATGGGAGCTGTAGTCCAAGTTGAGGCAAGGCTGCTAATCCTTCTTGGCCGTTTGCTCCATACATTTGGACAATTATTCTTATTATTGCATTGCATTTATATCCCATCTGTTTTCCTCTTCTGAGAAACCAAGAGAAGGTCACATAGCTCCATTTATCCTCACAGCAACAACCCTGGGAGGTAGATTAGACTCAGAGTCAGTGACTGGCCAAAGGTGACTGACCCAGTGAGCTTCATGGCCAATGGGAGCTACAACCCAGCTTTCTTAGATCCCTAGTCCAACAACCCAACCACCGTGCTGGTTGTCAATGCACAGAGAGAGGGGCAGTTGTATCTATAATTTCATGATTAAATAGCCCATCACTAGACAACCAAGTATGTCTGTTCCAACAGGACAATTCTTGCAGATGGTCAGAAGTAATGCATTAGTATTGCAACCCTTTTGCAATCTCTACAGTGAAATGATTTTCACTTTTCAGCTCTTGCTATTTTTGGAGATAACCACTTTAATGTAGGCTGAAGGCTGACTCCAGCTATATGAAACCCCCCATTATGACATGTCTTTTTCTCAAAAGCTATGACGAAGCAAAAAGGAAAATGGAGAAGGACTTTCCAAAGAGCATTGAGGACGAGTTCTCAGGAATCAACGGAAGAATAGATGCAGCGGTAGAAGTGAATGGTGAGTATCTCCCCTTTCCTCGATCAGACATGTGACTTTTGTTACTATTGTAGCCAAGAATACACAATGCACACTTTATGCTTCCATTGACTGAACTATTTTCAGGCCTAAAAACTAGATGCCCTTAGGAGAGCGAAGAGGCTAAATCACCCATGGTTGTTCCTCTATGCCATGGCGTCAGCCTATTCCCATTTATTCTAACTATGTGACTGAAACATGACATCATGGACCTTGGATGTCTCTAGTTTAAATGCAGTCAGCATCTCTGATGGTCTATCTGGGTACAGGATTGCCACGAAAGTCATCTGTGGTCCTGCTTTCGTGTGAATTTGGCACAACATATAAGTGCATTTGAACGAAACAAGAGTCTTGTGAAAAACTTAGACAGGAAATTGTTTTGCCCATGTTTAAGTCAGACTTCAGCAGACTGGATTTGTGAAGAATGCCACCATTAACTCATTGCACTGCAGAACAAGGAAGCGAGAACACTGTTATCCTAGTGGCGCTTCAGCCTCCTTCCCTCCTGCTTTGCAGTAGCCTGCTAAATGGCCTGAATCAGCCACTTAGCTGGGTAGCAAAGCACATAGGCCCCTGTAGCATCCACAATCCTCCTGCTCTTCACAGGAAGTCAAGTCTTGCAGGGTCAGAAGGATGCAGGCATCTTGCCAGCATTGCAGTCCGAACAAATAAGTGAGTGGACGAGATTGAAGAGATCATAAACAAGCATCTTCTCAGTCAAAGCAGGACATGGCAGAGCAGGCTTAAGTTACGAGAAACCAGAATCCAACTAGATATTGGAACTGTTAATTTCCTGACAGAGCAGTATGAGAACGGAACCAATTACTCAAAGATGTTCTGGGCTCTCCCACACTAGAAGCAATGAAGATGCAATCATCTGAGCGGATGGTGCAGCTTGGTGTCCTGAGCTAGCAGGAGCTTGGACCTGATGGCCTTCTTGGTCCTTCCAGCAATACTATTCTAGGAAAAGGGAACTGGAGAGAAGTTACAGTGAATCTTGTACTCTCAGATTAATACTTCCTATTTTGCCTTCCTTTTCCATTTTCTAGGATTCATTTACTTCTTTTCAGGCCCCAAAGCCTATAAATATGACAAGGAAAAGGAAGATGTGGTTAATATTGTGAAATCCAGCTCTTGGGTGGGTTGCTGAATACAAGCCAACCTTGGATGATCGCGATGAGCAAGAGGATGCTAGAAATGTGGAGTGCCTCAGCCCCAGTCTGCCTTCCCTTTGGCGTTGTCTTCACAAGAACTATGACCAAGGGTTGTCAAGCCTAGACAAAAAAGAAAGGAAAACAGGGGGAAAATATTCAAATAAATTCCACACTAACATTTCAGATTGCGCAATAAATGCCTCAACCCATTTTGGGTGTCTCTTTGTCATGGGAGGCTGGTGGCTGCTAAGTCAGCAGGGGGCTCATCCATTGCAGCCTTTCTTTTGAGTTTCATAGGTGCTTGGTCCATGGTGCTGAACGCCACCCCCAGCAGGTTTACGCAACAGAGCACCATGGGTCGCTCCGAAAGAGCTGAAAAGAAAAGCAGTGATGCATGATAGGCCCTACCAAGAGAGAAAAACCAGCCTCCCCACACCTGCATACTGTGAGCAATTCAGCTTTTTAAAGATGGGGGGGGGGTTAGAAAGGAAAGGGGCACTTCCTACTTGCCACTCCCTCTGCAGCTGCAAGCCCACCCTGTAACAGGGCCTCAGAACAACATTGCGTCATTTCCCTCCCTCTAGGAGAGCACACTGGGACTTAAATGGCAGTCAAGAGCAACTCTGCTCCAGTCCGTGTAGCTCTATGTGAAAAATGACAACAGGAAGAACCTCACTCCTCCCAGTAACACTAGCAAATAATTCCAGCCCCTCTGCACAGAAAGCCTCCACCTGCACCCCGATTCACCACCTCCATATGGGATGGCAAGCCTTTGGGAGTCATCTTCCCTCAGCTTCATTTTACGATCACAGCTAGTGTTCCTCAGGGGTGCCTCTGCCTTGCTGCTTGTTCAATGCATGTAGGGCGTAGTGGTATCAGCATTAAGGCCATTTACATCTGATGGACTTGTTGGCATAACAGTGAACTGAGGCATCTCCCTCTCAGCACCCAGAATGCAAGATTAAGTGTGCTCCAGGTGCCATCCATTTGAGAGCTGACGGGCATTTCTAACAGAAGCAAAGCCCTTTTGGTGGTGGTTCCAAAGAGGTGGAATGGTCTCCTTCAAGAAGAATGTGAGATTCTTGATCCCAGTAGGACATGACAGTTCAATTCATTTAGAAAACGGTATATTTCCAGTTGTGAGCTAGTATGCCTGCCCACCTTCACATGTGGGAGCCAAAGAATCTCTCACCACATTGGCTCTTCCCTGTTCACAAGCAAAAGTATATTTGGATAGCCATTTCTGAAAGGGAAGTAGAGAACAGGAAAGTGGGGCAAGGGTATTTGAGAGCTATTCCAAAGATTGTTCCAGGCTTTTGTGAGCAGAAGAACTGCTTTTTGAGACTTCCACTTCAATTTGACTGTTCACCCCATCTTTAAAACTGAGTTTCCAAGAGAAGCAGGGTCTTTTTAGTTGTGGCACCATACTTGTGAAATTTTCTTCCTCCAAAGGTTCATTTATGTTCCTCTTTTATGGTGTCGGATGGGACTGTCTGACAACCCTGCAAATAAAGGACTGTCCTCCGTAATGCAGGGCACAGGGTCACTCTGTACACTTAGGTGTCTTTTTAGAGATAAATACTTTTTTTAAATACTTTTTTAAAAATTTCACAAGGACTTTGGTAATTAACCAAAAGTCCATTTCTTGACTGTTTCTCTGAATTCGTTTTCAACTGTATCTGAAATGTTTTATATTGTTTTATTTGAGGGGGAATTAAATCCTTTATTATATTTGAACCACCTTGGGAACCTTTTTGTTGTTGTTGTTGCTGTTAAAAGGAAGTGTGTAAATTCTGGAAACAGAAAAAATGAGTTTGGGATGCAAGGATCAGGCCAAATCTAACTTCCTTGTATTCAGCGGACCTCTTTTCCACTCCTGATCCCGGCCAGGAAGCAAGCCGACCAGAGATCAAGTCTACCCGCACTCGAAAAAGCTGGTTTCTCTGCGCCATTCATTCAGTGTATGTAATTCTTTGCACAAAAAGTGTTCAAACCAAAAAAGTGCAAGTCATGTGTGCAGAAGTCAAACTCCGCTTCCACTCGCACAGTGGGCATGCAGGCCACGCCCACCTGGACTCGGTTCCTGCGGAACGCCCCGGAGGTGAACACCTGCAGGGAGGGGAACTCAGGGCAGAAAGAAAGCAGGCCGGACTCCGCAGAGCCAAGCTAAGGGAATCTGATGGATTCCCACACCCACACCCACAAACAATTCTTCACATGTCACTAGAACAAGTGCACAAATGAATAAACTGCTGCCATCCATCCATCCATCAATCAATCAATCTATTTATTTATTTAAAATATTTCTATGCCGTCCTAATCACAAAAAAGCCTCAGGATGGCTTACAATGTAATAACATAAATAACATAAATAAAATCCCCGACCCACACTGGCTGCAATTAAAAACATAAAAAAACAATATTAAAACTTATTAAAATACCACTGGAATAAAAAGGTCTTAACCTGGCGCCGAAAAACAAATAGCAATGGCACCAGGCAGATCTCTCTGGGGAGCGCATTCCATAGATGGGGCTCCTCCGGGTACTTTGCCTTCTAATATCTTTCACGGAGGGTTCCCGGAGGAGGGCCTCTGCTGCCGATCTCAAGGGGCGGGAGGGCAAATATGGAAGAAGGCGTTCCTTCGGGTATCAATGACACTTAAAAGTGCTTCAGTTGGATGGATTGTGGCTTATTTATTTTTATTTATTTATTTAGGGGACTTCTATGCCGCCCCATTCGCCGAAGCCTGACCGTCCCCTACAAATATGTGAGGGTACTCTGGAAATGTGTAGCCCTCTAGACTCAAAAGATTACAGACATCCTATGGTGGGTGAGAAGTCACTTCTACATTCCTCCCACTCTCCAAAGTTCTTAGACGGCCAATTCTAGCAGGTCTTTGGAAAAGGAGGGAAGGATGCTGAGGAGCCACTGGCAGGTACTTCCTATTGTGGGGGGGGGGGTACCTGCTCCTCCCCTTCTGCAGCCCCCAAAACTTCCACCAAGCCCCTTTTTCAAAGTCATATTTGCAACCCTGGAGAAGCAGCTAGTGCAAATCTTTCCATGTCAGCTGCAGAATGGAGACCCTGGAGCTGGGACTGAAAATTCCTACGGCTTCAATGATTGCATTGCTCCATAGGTGTCAAAGGCTCAAAAACCCTCAAAAACAAGTGTTTTCAGGTGCAATCCTATAATGTTTAGACAGGAAAACAGTTCCTGCAATTCCTAGCTTAATCCAACTGGTTGGGAGTTGTACGGCTTCGTAAACGTGTACAGCATGGCACCCTTAGTCTTTTACCTCCCTTAATAACATTGCTGTAGTCATGGCATTAGAAAAAGATAATCACAGCAAATTGTCTTAAACCAGATTGCTCTTTTCTTCCTCATTTTGCTCTTTACTTTCACCATGTCCAAAATCAGGACTTATTAAGAAACTAGCTGGTCCTGAAATTTCATATCATGCCTAATGTATAACAGGGCCAATCAATTTTAAAAAGTGATATAGAGTTCTAGTTTTTAGGAGACTGTTTCCCCAAAATTCTGTTGCTTCCATCTTTGCGTCTGGTTTAACTTTGGGTGAGAGTATTGCCACATGCTAGGCAGAGGACGTTAAAGGCAGAAGGAGAAGAAGAAAACCAAACATGAACTGGATTGACTCCATACAGGAAGGCACAGCCTTGAGTTTAGAAGAGCTGGTCAGAGCTTCCTGGACAGGGAATTTTGAGGGCCTTTATTTATAGGGTTGCCATAAGAGATGGCACATACAGCATCACCATGTGGCCACAGGAAGGAGAAATATGTTCAATGGGATTGCAGTCTACTGCCCTCTTCTTCCACAGAAATGATCATTTGCATGGGGACCATAAGTTGGGAGCCACTGGTGAAGGGAGGTGCAACTCAACAACAACTGAAGTGGTACACATTCCGCACCTCAACCCAGCTCTGAGAGTTACTTAATGGATCATAATGCATTGGATTTTCATATATTTATTTATTATGGATTTTATCACCCTGGCTTTAAGGAGTTTGGGGTAAGATGTATCTACAAGCAGAACCTGAGCTTGTCCAAGTTTTTCAGATTCCACCTCAAAGTTCATCCCATCCCACATCCATATCAGATAGGGAACTTTGCTTTTTTTCTTTTCACGTTCATGACTAGTTCCATTCCTGTTTTTTTCCCCAAATGTGCACATTTTTCCCCAAATGTACACAAATGTGCACATTGTTGAAATGCATGCATTCTCCCACTGATTAAAGCATATTTGTCCATCTTTTTCAAAATGACATTTTTCTCATGCGCATTTTGGAAAAACACACTTTTTCAGTTCCTCAAATTATACTGTACAATCAAAAATATATGGATTTCCACCACAGATTTCACTGCAGTGAGGGAGGTGTGAACTGGATAAATTCAGAAAGAAAGAAAGAAAGAAAGAAAGAAAGAAAGAAAGAAAGAAAGAAAGAAAGCTCTTAAATGAACATAAGAGGTAAATTGGGCTGAAATATAGTGAATGGCCCAAGGTCTGCCAGTCAGCTTTGTGGCTGTGAGGAAATTGCTACCCACCTTTCCCTAAGGTAAGACATTCACTCCCAACTTCTATAACTCCATTCTTAGTTTTAGATTTGGCGTGAAAATAGGCCTGAAGAGATTCTTGAAATCTGTGTTTTGGTCTCAAGCTGAAACACTTTGTACATGGGTAGGCAGGCCCATTCCAATACATGCTTTCTATAGATGCCATTTTCCAATATGGCTGACTAAGAATGCTCAGTCTGGTGGCAAATAAGGGGTTTTAGTCAAGATATGTTGGAGAACAATTACTAGTTGCTGTCACCAGCTGTATGGACCAGCTGGTGACAGAATGCCTTACTAGCAGGAGGAAGGCTGAGATTCAAATCCCTGTCAATCTAGGTAATTTTCCAGATATACTTCAGCCAGACACCATCTCTTTGCTAAATCTACCTCAAGAGGGGGAACAAATCCACCCGCCTGAGTTTCTTGGAGTAAAATTGAAGTCATTCATCCGCTTGGAATATGATGACCATACAATGCTGAATCTAGTGCATTGCAGCTAAAAGGAAGTAGTTGGTGTTTTGCAACTACCTGTCTTTATGCGTCAAAAATATACTGTCATTTGAGTGTAGCATCTGGTCCAATGTTCCAGACTAAAGTTTGATGTCCTAGTTTGGGTGGTGTGGTAGGAAACATGAGCTCATGCCCCAATTTTGCCTTGAAACTCATTTTGCCCTGAAACTCAGGGCAAAATGCAGGAGGGGTATGTTGAAGCTCCAGAGAATCCATCCCTCCAGTGTTCAAGCTGTGAGGAAGTCTGCCAACACTCACACAACAAAGGTTGCGCAATTGGCAGCCTTCTTCTGCATCATGAGCAGCAACACGAATGCCGCTGTATGTAGCATGAAAGAGAGACTTGCTTGCACAACATTTGCAAGGGTCTCTGTTCCTGGTGAGCACTGCACAAGTGCTGAGGTCAGTCACCAGGTGCTCAGGCTCACAAGCACGTCAAAGTGGACCAGAGTCGAAGTCAATGAGCGCAGAGAATCCAATGGACTCCCACCCCCAGAATGGATCCCTCACAGATCCCTGTCCTGCACTTCTCATTCTTTCTCAGGGTTGAAACTTGTGAATCTCCCAAAAAGAGGAAATATCAAAACATAGGACAAAGGGTGGGTTTAATTTGCATGAAATTTGCATATGTATGCAAATCTATTATAATTCAAGTAGATACTACCATGGCATGGAAGACAGTGCCAGTGACATAGCCTTCCAGTTTGCTGCCCATGAGCAACTTCAAGGTCCAGCTTTTCCTTCTGTTGCTTATCTTTCCGTCACACTTCAAATGGATAGAGGTGGCATTCAGGACAGAAGATTGTCCTCTGGCAACCCTTCAAATAAAGGACTAATTTCTGTGAAAGAGGACCACCCTAAAGAGTTGGGCTAGGACTTGGGAGATCTGGAATCTAGTCCCCAAGTAGCTATGAAGCTCACTGGATGATTTATGTTGGGCCACCCACTGACTCTCAGCCCAAACCAGCTCACAGGATTGCAATGAAGATAACATAAAAGGGAGAGGGGCCATGCAGGCCAACTTAGAGGAAAGTCATAATATAAATAAAACAAATAAATAAACACTGCATGACGGATAAAATCTGGAATTCTGAGTACATCGCATTGTTTGTTTGGGCAGAATCCCATGACGGTTTAGACAGAAAAAACTCCTATGGCCCCTAGCATTCCCCCTGCCTCCATCACTGGCAAGGGAATGCTGGAACCCATAGGATTTTTTTCTGTCTAAACATGTACCTTTACATATTTAAAGGTGCCTGTTCCTTCAGAGATTCTGGTATATATACTGAGAATCCTTTTAAAGTTCAGACTAAACCTAGAGATTCAACCATCTAACTTACATCCCACTTACACTGGAAAGTAATTGGATCCAGATGATGATGAAGAAGGTGGTGTTGATGATGATACAGCAATTCTGAGCAGTATCCTCAAAAACCTGGTTCACACTATATGCTGGGTTTACTGGGGGTTGTTTAACCAACAAAGAATTGTGGTGCGAGCTAGATGCAGACTGGTTGGCATTCTGAATAGACAACTCCCAAACAGCTTTACATAACTCAGCAACCCCCATCCAGAGCTGCACAATCAAAATGTCGGACTACATGCACTGTGGATTATTTCTTTATTTCTTTATTTATTTTTCAATTTATATCCTGCCTTTTTCCTCAAAGGGCTCAAGGCAGTTTACATCCTTCTCCTCCTCCATCTTATCCCCACAACAACCACCCTGTGAGGTAGGTGGGGCTGAGAGTCTGTGACTGGCCCAAAGTCACCCAGTTGGCTCCATGGCCGAGCGGGGACTAGAACCCATATCTTCTGAGTCCCAGTCCCATGCTCTTCACCACTACACCACACTGGATCTCTATGGTGAGAGCCCATGGTAGGCCAGCCTTGTCCTGAGAACCAGTCCAAAGACTGCAACCACAGCTAGTGTGTTCGCAAGCAACAGTTCTGATAAAGAAAACAAACATTTCCGAGGAAAAAACGCAATGCAACTTTGAACGCCTTGCCCAAGCCAGAGAGATGTATCACCTCTCCTTCGCTCTTTGTATCACCTTTACTTACTTACTTATTAGCTCTGTTTCCATGCCACTGCATAACCTGAAGAGTCTCTGGGCAACTTACAAATGCTGAAAACAGCATACAATCCAATTCATAAAACAGATCAATTAGATAAAAGCTGTAAAATAATAGATTACAACCACCTCAAGAGAAAATTATAAAACCACCCGCAACATGTGAAATGCAGCCAAGAAATTAACAACCCAAAATTAAATAAATTATTCAAAACCAAAATATAAATGATTAATTTAATTAACCCAAAGCTTGTTTGAGCAAAAAAAAAAAAAAAATTCATCTGGTGTCTGGTGTCTAAAGGAAAGAAGAGTTGACACCAACCATATGTGTCTGGAGAGCAAATTCCACAGTGCGGGCATTACTGCTGAAAAAGTCCCCCTTCTAGTCTTTTCTCCCTTGATCTTCCTGAGGGGGTATTTGGAAGAGGAGGTCAGAGGAGGATCTAAGTGGGCAGGTGGGAAATATAGAGAGAGGCACTCCCTCAGGTACCCTGGTCCCAAGCCATTTAGAGCTTTGTATGTCAAAGACAACACTTCAAATTGGGCTCGCACTGAAGCAGGGAGCCAATGCAGCTGATGAATGGAGTTGTAATGTCCGGACCATTTTCCACGGTAGCCCTCTATAAGCCAGCCCTATAAACAAGCACATTAGAACACCCAGTCCTATGCACATTTACTCACAATTAGCCCTGTT
The DNA here is from genome assembly GCF_004798865.1 of Varanus komodoensis. Classification (NCBI taxonomy): domain Eukaryota; kingdom Metazoa; phylum Chordata; class Lepidosauria; order Squamata; family Varanidae; genus Varanus; species Varanus komodoensis. The sequence continues at coordinate 52,898,556 of NW_025335941.1, forward strand.
TGAATTCAATAAGCTTTAATCCCAAGTACATATGCATATGATTGTTACTAAACAACTTCAAAATATTTTAGAACAAAAGTAGGGAATTTTTCAGATGCTGTTAGAATGCAACTTCCATCAGCCACAGCCAGCATGGTCAATCACCGGGAATGCTGGGCATTGCAGTCCAACAACGTCTGGAAAGCCTCATTCTCCCTACCTACACCACAGACAAACAGAGGATTCAAAGGAAGTGCTGGTCATACTCTTGATTTCTGTTTTTTAAAATCCTTTTCAGGAAGCATTTCCGGATCTTGGGTTCACTTTTTATGAGTCAGTTTGTTTAAGTTAGGGGTGTTTGATCAGTTGGTTATTGTGTGGATGCGCCCATCAAGCTAGTGATTGCCAAGAAATCTCAGGCGTGGAGCAAGTGATGCACAAAACTGCTCCAGGCAATGTTCCCGTCCAGAATCCTGCCCTGCATTCACCCTCCCCCACCACTTGTGCCTCGTTTCACGCCCCACACTCAACAGGCAGTGAGCAGTCAATGACCATTGTTCACCCTCAGCCCTCACTGGACCGTTGGACAGGTGGCCATTCCAAAGATGTGTGGGAGGGGTGGGGGGTGGGGGGGAGTTCCTAAGTTTTTGATAGTCATCTATTTCTAAATTTATATTGTTAATTTATATTATTTTAACGAAGTTTATTTATGTTTGTGAGCCGCCCCGAGGCTTCAGCGAATGGGGCGGCATAGAAGTTTCCTAAATAAATAAGTAAGTAAGTAAGTAAGTAAGTAAAATAAAACCCTTGGGAGCAAAAGCCCATCTGTGCTGACATGGATGGCCCTGATTTTGCTAAATAAGAATCCACAATCCGAGCCGGAACACTAGAAACAGAAGGGATAAATTTTCCAAGTATATTGTTGCTGTTCATTGCACGTTATCCCAACTTTCTTCCTTTTGCAAGGAATTTACAGTAGTTTACAAAGTTCTCCTCCTCTCTAATTTATGATCACAACAACAACCCTGTGAGGTAGGTTCGGCAAAGAGGCAGTGCCTGGCCTAAAGTCACCCAGTGAGCTTCATGGCGAAGTGGGCACTAGAACCCTGATCTCCTGAGTCCCAGCTCGGCCTTCTTAACCACTGCACCACATGGGCTCTCAAGTACTTTTTTCTGTATTAAACCAGTGAAGAGGCTGACGGCATGTGTGTCAGTGGGGTGGTTTATTATTTCTTTATTCTCTGCTACACGTTGGTGCTTTGCTTATGAACTTCTTTGGACAACTCAGTGTTGCGGGATGCATGCCATAAATGCATATGAGGAACTTCTACATCACTCAGAAATGAAGGATCTGAATGTTTCATTTTGGGCATGATGAGCACAGGAACTCTTTCATGTATCATGATGATGCCCGCCTTTCTTCCAACAAGGAATTCAAGGGACTTGCAGGTGGTCTCCTCTCCAAACACTGACCTGATCTAGAGCAGCCTAGCACACACTTTAGATCTTGGGTTCTCAAACTATGGCCCGCAGGCTGGATGCAGACTGCCATGCCCATTTGTCTGGCCCACCTCAGAGGTTCTGGACTCCCTGCGCCACCGCTGCCACTGCCTCAGCAGCCCATGCCCAAAGGCACCCCCGCCTCACCGGCCTGCACCTGCCGCCACCACCTTTCAACTGGCCCCCATTGAAAAAGTTCCAGGACCCTTGCTCTAAAGTTTAGACCATGTCCCAATCTGTAATTTCCAATCCACCCTTCTCAGCAACTTAGGAAGCCACCTTATCCCAGTTCAGGCTATTAGCTGTCTTGTGCATATTTTCAGCTCCTATTCTTGGCATCTGTACAGGGCCTCAGGCAGAGGTCTTTCCCATCACCTGCTACCAGTGAGCAATGGACCCTCCACACAGGATCACACCCTTCATGCCTGAAAGCTGCAAGACACCTTTCCATTTTACCAAAAAATGCCACCACTATTCAGCTGAAAAGTCCTTCCCAAAGCCCATCCTATCTAGTCTGCTTTCTCCTATTATTTCCTTTCTTTTTTTTCCTCAGCAAACAAGAACAGCTGGTCCATGTGTTTCTCTTTCACAGGCAACTCTTTGAAGTTTCTCATCAGTCTCTTTCTCTTCCCCAAGAGTAATAAATCAAATTCCTTCTTTCCCTTGCCCCACCATGTAATTCTATAAACCTCTAAGCATACTTGTTGATCTGTGAATAATGGACATCTTCCTAGTGACTTTCAGAATGCATTCCATTCTGACAGGCAGCAGCTTCTCAGGGCATCATGCAGACGGTCTTCCTCCACACTACCTGATTCTGTTAACTGGAGAAGTAAATTGAGACTGGGACATTTTGCATGCGATGTTCAGTGTGCTTATCTCCTGAGCTACCAGGCCTGCACTCCAAAAATGACAAAATTAACTCACATTTAGGAGAGAATTGGGCAATGATTGTTTTGTATTCCCTGCCTCGCATCTGTGAGAACTCTCTTTATCTGCCAGTTTTGTAAGTTTTAAAGCAAGCTCACTTCATGAGTGAATGCTAAGGTCCTTCAAGGTCACTGGCAATCCCCAGTAAACTTGACAAGTGCTTGATGCATTTTGCGATCCTCTTGTCAATCCACTCATATCTCAGCTCCTGATAAGCTGATTTCACATGTCTGAAGAACGTGTGAATCGCTCAAGGGAGCCTACCAAGTCCGATAAAGCTGTGAGATAGCAAGGGAAGGGAAACTCTCATCGTGGAATATGGGGACTAACTTGGGTCCATTTCTTCACTTTGTCACACTTGTTTTCATCTTTGTTTGTCATTGTGAAATGGACCAGAAGGCAGGGCACAGCCTGATTTCGTGCTGACCAGGTAAGGACAACTGTGCATCAGGGTACATGCATGCATGATTAGCACCCTGATTTGTCCAAAGGCAGCCAAATGCTTTAAAGAATTTCACTGTAGCCTACCAGGGAACAATATTTTATGTATTTATTGATTTCCCAGCCTCGTGGGGGCTCTTGAGTAATCCTAGCTCATATTCTGCCCTGTAATTTACATATAAGTAGTCCTATAGACTTGTCCTTCTACAACTTGTCGCAATTACCTAGTCTAAAAAGTCCCCAAATGTCAACCTCCTGCCCTGTATGGGTTTGTTTGTTTGTTTGTTTGTTAAAGCAAATAGCATAGGGCTCAAAAGGCCCCTCAACTCTCCATACAAATAACTGCATGGGATACTGTTACACACCAAACAAAGGAACAAAAGAAAGTTCATTACAGGTGATTGTGGTCTCTTGATCTCAGGTCTAGGATTCTTGACTAAAACTCCAGCAAACACAATTAAAATCCATTGAGGGAAGGAGGCAGTCTCTCAGGCACTATTTAGGGCCTTATAAACCAACACCAACACCTTGATTATGGTTCAGTGCTAACTGGCAGCCATTGCAGATTTTTAAAGGCAGGAATGATATCTGTATCTAGGAAGGCTGCGGGCTCTCCACCCTGGAGGCCTTCAAGGAGCAGCTGGACAGCCATCTGAGAGGGATGGTTTCACTTGGTGTCCTGCGCCAAGCAGGTGTTGAAGCCAATGGCCTTCTGGCCCCTTCCAGCTCTACTGTTCTATGATTCTGTGAGTTTGTAATTCTATGATTTTATGTACAGGGCTGGGGTGAATGATGGCAGAATCTATCCCTCCAGCATTTCTGGACCTGCTATCATGCTCAGCCTGTTCTTGTAAAGTGAGGCAAGCAGGAGGAAATCCATGAATGCTCACCGAATGATGGTTGAGCCAACAGCAAGCTTCTTCTGCATCAGATGCAGCAGCAGAAACGGCTGCTGCAAAATGGCAGTAGAAGAGAGACAAGCTTGCACGGCGGTCACACAGGGCTCCATGCCTGGTTGGCACCACACAGCCAGCCTTCTTCTGCATCAAGTGCAGCAGCCCAAACGGTTGGTGCAGGTGGCAGAGAAGAGCCGGGCACACATGCCAGGAGTCTGGACGCAGGGCTGCTGCCAAGCAGACTGGCGTCTGGGGAACGAAGTCCAGGGAACCCCATGGACCCCCAAGCCCAAACGGATTCCCCACACATTCCCAAGCCTATCCTTTCCTTGTTCGTGTTTTTAAAAGGCACTTTATAGTCAAGAACATGCATGATTTCAAATGCTCATTCTATTATTTATACTTACATTGGCCTTGTATATGTATGTGTATGTGTGTATTATATATACACAATATACTATATTCACACACACACGCACAATATATAGATATATGATAGTGCTTATTGTTGGGCACCAGTGTGGTATGGTAGTTAGAGAGCAGGACTGAGCATTTGAGAAATCCAGATTCTAATCCCCACTCAGCCATGAGGCTCCCTGAGGGCCTTTGGGCCAGTCACAGACTTTCAGTCCAATCTACTTCACAGGATTGTTGTTGCTGCTGTGAGGATAAAATGGAGAGAAAGAAAAAGTTGTAAGCTGCTTATGGTTCCTTGAAAAAGGAAGAGAGGTGGGGTATAAATGTAATGAAATAATAGCAATATTTGTTTTAGTATCTGGCCAGTGGAGGCAAATTCCATTTTATTTCTGGCCAAGATGGTGCTATGATTAAACTGAACTTTATAATTATGATTTATCTTATTTCTCTACTGCCCAGTAGCCAAAGCAACTGCCAATAGCACAAAAAATACAGGTTTCAAACTCTGAAATGTGAAACTGTACGTGTTCTGAATTTTTCTTTTTTCTTCTGTTTTTTCCAGACATTTGCTTTATTTTCCTTACCTCAAATTAATTTATGCATTACTATTACACAGTAGCAGTTTGCATGCATTAGAGGGCCGAAGCACAAGAACTGCATCTGAAGCCATTGCGGAAAACCCCTTGGCCGCCAGTCTTTGGATGTCTTAAAGGGAAACCAATTGTCAGTTAATTGATTTATTGCTGATATATTTAAGGCAATTTCAGGGGAAGGAGAGAAGCGCGTGAAGGGTTTGGTCACTCATATGTCAAAATAAATCTTCTGGATTGGTTATTACACCTGGTTTTAGCATGCAGGGGTGGCAAAATTTGCAGAGAAGAATCTGTTCTTCTGCCTCCAGCAGTGAACTGCCCTGGGCGGCTCCGGCTGCTGCAAGGTTGGGGCACATGGTTTAAAGTGAACCTGGAAGTGCCATGGTGTTTCTGTGAGCCACTGAAGGCAGCTAAAATCCTTCCCTAGGATGGATGTGGATGATAGTGCAAGCCAGCAAAATAGCAAATTAGTAAGAAGAGCATATCCTACGCATAAATAGAAACTAATGCAGCCAAAAGGCACCTCTCATCCCTCAAAAGGGAGATAGCAGTAAGCCTGGGGGACTCTAAGGTTTGCAGAAGCATGAAAATAGATATCCAAAAAACAGAAGCTGCAGAATGCTGACTGATGATTGGGAGATGCTGGGGAAAATGAAAAACTGGGCAGGGTAGGGGGAAGTTTCTAGTTCTCACCACTGTAATAATATGCTTCAAAATGTGTATGTGCCTACTGTGGTCTCAGAAGCTTGGGAGTTTGCTAGCAAGGAATGGCCAAAAAAGGGCACATTGCTCACCAAGCAGAGGACAAAAGAGGTCAGCACTTTACACAAAATTTACATTTTTGAATTGGCATGTCAATACAGAGCTAATGTGCTATAATTTAGATAGAAGTGCAGTAAAGACCATTTGCAGAAGAATGCAGCCAGGTTACCTCTATGCCTTCTTCAGCCAGCTGTCTCAATTCTGTTGATGTCAATGTCCAAGTTATTCCTTCTGATGGTCCTTTATTTTTAACCTGGACTTGGACCAGGGAATCCTTCAAATAGATGGTGACTTCAAAATGGAGGACACTCCTCTCACGACCTTGGCAAAAGTGGATGCAAGGGCCACCTGTGGGTCAGGCCGAGACTGAAAAAACTAGTGAGAGGCATCCCAATGGCAAACCAAAATAAGGCCACAAGCTTATGCACATTTACCTGGTAGTAATTTATTTCTTATTTTATTATTATAAAATAATGCCACCGAACACAACTGGCATTATTCCTGCAAAAAAGTTCGTAGGATTGAGCTGCAAGTTATGCAAAATAGTAAACATTGCAGAACGAAGGGAAATGATTGTACAATGCCTGCTTGCATGATCTTTGCAAGCTGCAAAGTTCAGTTTATCTGGCACAAACTTTTGCCTTCTTGAATGCAAATTTGTATGTGAGGTAAGGGCCATCTCCAGACAACCCTGCTTGCATCCCTAAAAGGAAGCAGCAAAAAGGATCAGCTGGGCAACACCCTACAGAATGGAAACTGTCTTCCAGATAGCATTTGAATGACTCTAGCCAAAAGGCTCTGTCATGGTGCTAGTTTCTGCACACCACACCATCACAAACCCCATGTCTATGGTGAAGTTCATTCCCATAGACTCTGTTTTGATGGAGCATTAGAAAACTAATTATACCTTTCTAGCTTAAATGGATCTCAAATACCAGTTCATTGAAGTGTGTGTGCCTATTCCAGAAAAACCTAAAGGATACCCAGCTGTAAAAGCTGACCCTGGGCATTAAAATGCATTGTATACAGAAGGACGTCCCTCTTGGTTTGATCTTTCAACCCAGGTATTAAAAGCTGCCTTTATGAATGTTTGCACTCAGTTGAACTTCCCATTTCTGACACAACCTTGGCAGGAGCTATCAGATTCTCTAGGGTATATTCCAAATGTAGACCTATAAACAGTAATTTACCGGGCGGAACCTCAGGAAAATGTCTCCTGACCTCATTGTTTTTCACAGTTCTTTGCATTTCAGACAAGCCAAGTCAAGACACTGAAATGAATGAGTCTGTTATTTTTCAAGGCTGAGATGATAGAGCATTGCTTGGGCATCTCTTGAGCATTTTTAGAAATGAAACAGCTATTAGCAAGTTATGTGAAAGCTCAGATGGAGTTCCACCAGTTCTCTGCACCAAGGGGCTAGAGCAGCTGCCCTTTGAGGAACAGTTAGCAACATCTGGGAGCATTTAGTTTAGGAAACTGAAGGCAAGTGGGGAAGACATGATAGAGATGTGCAAAATAATAAATGGTGTGCAGGAAGTGAGTGGAGAGACATTTTCCCTCTTTCTCATGGAGAACACATGGTCATCCCATGAAACCCAGTGGTGGGAGATTCAGGACAGATGAAAGGAAGTATTCTTCTGTGCAGCACCTAAACTATGGAATTTGCTTCCACATGATGTAGTGATGGCCATCCAGCTGGATGCCTCTGAAAGGGGATTGGACAAATTCATGGAGGAGAAGGCTATCAATGGCGATGCACCATGTCCGGTATCAGAGGCCATATTCTCCAATAGTCGCAGCTCATAAGCAGGAGGGTGCTATTGTATTCATGTCCTGTTCATAGCTATCCCACAGACAGTTGGGTGAAAAGATTGCTGGAGCAGATGGACCTTCTGTTCATATGCATGTATGTTCTGCTGATTTTTTTTTTCAAAAATAGACATGGATTTACAACCATGCAATTATATCACGTTAGGGTTCAGCCCCCAATCGCTACTGTCAGGCTACGACCTTAAAAGTTGTTGTCCTGTGCCATTAAGTCATCTCTGACTTATGGTGCCCCAGGGAATTAGAGCCCTCCAATGTGTCCTATCCATGAAAGCCCTGCTCAGTTCTTCTAAGTTCAAGGCTGTGACTCCCTTTATGGAGTCCATCCACCTCATAGTTGGTCTCCCTTTTCTTCTTCTGCCTACAACTTTCCCTAGAATAATTGTCTTCTCCAGGGACTTTCGCTTTTCACGATGCAGTATGATGGCCTCGTTTTTGTCCTTTTTTGCTTCTAGGTCAAGCTCTGATTTGATGTGATCTGGGACCCACTTATTCATCATTCTGCCAGCCCAGGATATTCACTAAATTCTCCTCCAGCATCATGTTTCCAGTGCATCAACTTTTCTACCTGTCAGCTTTCTTCACTGACCAGCTTTAATGCCAATCTTAGTGATGTGGAATGCAAAGTTATGGACAGTCCTGGTCTTGGTCTCCAGACCAACCTTAAATCTCTGCTGATTTGTGTCTGTTTTAAGCAAGATAATATATGTGAAGCTCTTTGAATGCATTCAGAATTGCTAGATAGTTGCTGTTTATTCCTTCTATTGCCCTTGAGGCAGCTCTTCTTTCATATCAGAAACAGACTTTGCTCAGAACCACATACCCAGTTCAAGGAACCCCAAATACAATTGGCATCCATTCTCACATGGTGGGCCACACACACCAAAAAGATTCAATAACATTTTGTTCAGTGTTGTGTCATTTTAAACAAACACTGGGATTTCTTATTTTACCAAAGCAAAACAAGAAACAAATTCTGTTACAAGTAAATGTTGAGATTTTTTTTTTTTTTTGGTCTGTCCCGTGCTACCAAGCTCATGACTGTAGGAAACAATACTTTCTTAATCTCCATTTGATTCCTGGTTTATTGAGCAAGCAGGGACATTTCACAGAACGTCTGCAAAAGCAGCTGAGTCATATGATCGTTGAAATGAACACGGAGGAATTTGACAGCATGGGAAATAGACATGTTCTGACGCAAGGGGCCAAGTTCCTTCTGGACGCTACAGCCCCACAGGTAGCTGATGAAGTCGCCATTGCACCAACACAGCTCCATTGAGCAGTCACAGTTTTGTGGTCTCTGTTGTCACATTTGGGAGGAATGTGGGGCTTGCTGAACAACATTCTGCACAGATCTCACAACGCTTGAGTTTTGCAATTCCTTGACAGAACACAGGGATTCCAATGTTCACGCAAATCTCCATGGACAATAGGCACACCCCTGTTAACCTGCTATAGGAGAGGAAGCTCCTCAGGGACAAAGAAGTGGATTCTTACCTTAAGAACCTTGTCCCAAGTTGATCGCTTTGCAGCTTTAGTTCAAGGAACTGCAGGCAGAAAGTCTGAGGAATGCTTTTCCCTGAGGCCCCGCAGAGGCAATACCAGTCTGTGTAGGCACCGTTGTGCCAGAGGAGCCAATGAGGGTGGATTCACGTCCTACTTTAGAGGCAGCAGTCCTCTAATTGAAAGTCTGCCAGATGAGTGCCCAGTCCAAATCTGGTTGAAGATACAGAAACACAAGAAGGGAGCACTGTGTCTTGAGGCTGACAGTCTCCAGTTAGCAGCTGGACAGCAGCACGAGCAAGCAGGCACACAGATCTCCTTGTCACAATCTTACCGCCTATGGAGTGTTAGCTTGCATTTCTATTTAAATTACCTTTACTTACAGCTTTGCATAAGCATAGGTATGCAGATCTATGTCTTTTTTGACCTCCTTTTGGGTGAAGCATTTCCTCCTCCTGGCCACCCCAATCTCCTTCTGTCCCCAGCCCCTGCAATGCCCCCTTCTCCCACTCTGAAAAGTTGCTCCCCCGACCTCGGAGAGCAGCCTGTGGGGTTCTTTCCACACTGGCAGCAAAGGGGCAGCAAAGGGGCAGAACTCCTATTCCTAGCTCTGAGGTTGGAATGCTGTCTCTCAGCTTGGAGCTCAAACTGAGTTTGGCCCTTCAAACACTGTCTAGAAGCCAGAGGTTCATTCCTTTATATGATTTAAGATCTTCAGGTGAATTGCCTATATTTTGTGACACAGAGCCTGCTTTCTAGGAAGAAAGCCCCAGCTTCAGCCCTGAGTATCTCCAAGTGAGGCTGGATAAGCTCCTTCCTGAAACCCTGGAGAGCATCTGGCAGTCACTGTCGACTCTTCTAGTCCAGTATAATGGAAAGCAAGTTGCTATGTTCTCAAGCTAGGAGATGGGAAAAAAGAATGTGGCAAGAATATTTTACTGTATATATTTTAATTGTTATTGTTTTAATGTATTTTGTATTTGATGTTGTAAGCCGCCCCGAGGCCTTGGCAAGGGGTGGCATAGAAATGTTTTAATAAATAAATAAAATAAATAAAATAAAACAAAAATGCTATTGTGGAAGCCTTCTTTCAAGTGAGGATTTGAAATATGAATTCCCCTGTCATTTTGGCCATAGGTCAGAGAGCTCTCTGGGACCAACTCCTGGAGCGTCAGTCCAGGGATGGTGAGCAACAACACGTGGCCTCCTTAGAGGAGCTGGCAGTGATCAGAGGTGAGGAAAGGGGTGAGTGCCAGGGGGCTGCATGGCCTCCAGCAGGGGCAATCAAAGCAGGGTTGGTGGTAAAAGTGGTGCCATTAATGGGGCCACCAAAGATACCTTTGGCTTATACACATCCCTTGCGCTGTGGTTGTGGACCCAAGATCCAGGGGAATCGCTTGACCTAGTGATTTGCAAGCAAGACCAGAGTCAGATTCGCACATTATGTTAACCTGTCATTATAGCGCCTAGCAGTGCCTGTGTATGTTGGAACCAGCCAGCACAGATCGAACAGAACTTTTCACCTCAATCGTAATAGGAATGCTTTTTGGAGGATATGCAGCGGTGATTCATCAAAGGAGAAACCAAGGCCATGATAGGAGAGCCACTTGCAGAATTAGGGCAAACATATTGATTCAGCATTTCGTTCCTCCCCATGCTTATGTGCCAACCCATCCCGACACTGCAAGGCAAGAGACTGTGGATCCATTGCCCACACTGTTTGCCCTTCCCATGCAGTATCACTCAGTCCTGAGGCTTTAAGTCTCTTTCACATTATAAAATTTGACAAAAATTTTGCTGCAGCCTCCAATCCCAGTTTGTCAGGGAATAGTTGCAACATGCACCATATGAAACAGCCTAAACAAACCAACTTTTCATGGAATCCTAGCAGAAAGGGCTAAAGGTCATTTAATTACAGCCAGTTCTGCATCATTTGGGGTTAGTCTGGTTAGCTGTTAGAAAGTTATGATGGGAAGAATGTTCCCTTTTAGGCTCACAAAATCTGGATGTGGCTTCATTTCTCTCAAACTCAAAGCCAGTGGTTAAGAGTGTGGGACTGGGACTCAGGAGAGCTGGACTGTAGTTCCCACTCAGACATGGCACTCATTGGGTGCCTCAGTTCCATGCAGAGATATTGTATCGGTGTTCCCCAACCAGTCAGGATAAATGCATGGCAGAGAGAGATTGCTTTTGACTTCCACAGATTCATCAACTCTACTTAACAAACAAAGCAATATCTTGATATAATCATGGACTGCACAAACATTGTGCTTATGAAGAATATGACCCTCCATGGAAAAGAGTAATGAAGAGGGTAATAGCCTCCATTCAGAATATCCTATTTGGGTGTGTAATGAGGTGGCTATTTACCCATCACCCAAAAAGAAGACATCCCTTATCCAATGAGAGGTCAAAAGAGGACAGAGATTGGCACAAAATCTTCATATGCTCCTTATTATTATATATTATGCATTATTTCATTTCTATTCCACCCCATAGCCAAAGCTCTCTAGGCAGTTTTCAACAATGGGTAAAACAAAGCAATAAGATACAATACAAATAACATAAAACCAAAAAGTATAAAGAATTTTAAATTGATTTTAAATAGCTTAAAGATGCAGTTAAAATACAATAAAAAGACCCAGGAAGAAGAGGGATCACTGGGTTAATCCCCTCAGGCCCCTGGAAAACCAAGGAGATCTTTAAAGGCCTCTGCATAGAGGGACCTGCCACCCAAAAGACAACAACTTTGACACCAGCTGGGCTGCAGCAGGGAGGTTGTTCCAAAGATGGGGGGACAACCTTTCCTCCAAAGATGGGGGTCCACCACAGGAGAGGCCCTTCTACACACACACGTATGTATGTATGTATGTGTATGTATGTATATGTATAGATTCAAATTCAGGAATCATTACTAAATTTCAATATAAATATATCCAGTACATTTTAGTATGGCAGAAGCCAAACATGTCATTTGGAACCATTCCACAAGAGATGAAGCTGCCACTAAAAGCTCCCTGCCTTGCATTCAGACTAATTAATCTTGATGTCTGATTTGCGGCCAGCTCCTCTTTGGCTGAACTTAAATCCTGGGCAGGTTTCAAATAACCTGTTCCCAAAACTGCTTAGCGTATCAATGTTTTACCCATTTCGATCAGCTTACAATTAGAATCATGACTCTTCAAGAAAGGAACGAGATCTGTTGCAAGGATTTGGGGAGAGGCTTGTAGTTGTTCTAAAACAAACTGCTTTCTTTACAAAGCTTTATGAAAGGAATCCACTTGAGACAAAAGACTAGGAGCTTTTTCCTGGTTTGTGGCTGCACTTAGCCTAAACAGGTTTAATCATGATGGTATTGTTGGGTTTACATTTTAGGGCACGTTGGCATATGAAGCATTTCTGCTCTTCTTGGTTTACCATATTTACCTTGCAACTTTCCATAATGTACCTTGAAAAAAAATTACATACCATCAGCAGTTAAGACTGCAGTCTTGAACATGTGCTTATCAGGGAGTAAGGCCCATTTGATTCAATGGGACTCCCTTTGAAGTAGACATGTATAGGTTTTTACTGTTACATGATGGAAATCAAAATTAGAACATCAAAAACAGGCAGTCAATAAGGTCAGTCATAAATTATTCCATTATTAGAAGCCTGCAGATTTAAAATAAGTCAAATCAGATCTACAGCCTGCTTGATCCAATGTAAAGCTGTTTTGTTTTTCTCTTTTGTCCACAAGTGCTGTGTTTCGATGGAGGATGGAAACTTTTAATGCAATGGGAAGCGAAGGGTCTGATAGGCTTTCTTGGGGAGCTGTAACAAAATGAGGAAGCTGCTCCTTAGCAAGTTCAGATACACAGACTCCTTGAACCATATGGGGTTTGTCATCCATAAGTCAGAGCGATGCAACCATCTCATGCAGCAGATGTTGGGGTACAAAGTTATAGGTGTGATAAAGGTGACTTCACATAACCTGTGAAGTTCTTCCATCACACCTGGGAAGTTGATGGAGGAAAGGATGACAAAGTAAACCAAAAGATTCCCATTCTGTAATATATTTCAAAAGGTAAAACTGGCAAATGAATGGGATTGTGCCTCGGCCGATTTTAAACCCAGCTGTATTTGCTTTTCTGGCTTCCAGAAGGCACACCAGCAATTTTACCCATGGAAATAAATTCCAGACAATTATCAATAAAGGACAAAAGATTTTGAAAATGTCTTCTCTGCAAATGAGTGCCCTCAGGCATCTGCTCACTTTTAGTTCTGATTCAGAGCAGTTTGTTGTTATGTTACAGCCAGCAAGGGACCCTGGGCGGGGGCAGACCACCCCTTAACAATCAGGCAGGAAAAAGAGATGCTGTTGTAATCAAGAGTTGATTGATAAAAGAGAAAAAGAGGAGTGTGTACCCTGTGTCTGGAACCCAGAACAAACTGTACCTGGGAAAAGGAGTGCCCGCCATTTTCAAACTGGCCTAGCTGTTTTCAAAATCACTCTGAATCTCATTTTACCTTGCTTCCATTTTCATTTTCAACTTGCCTTTTGGCTTGTTCCAATGAGGGAAAATGTGTGTGTTGAATGAAGAGAGTGTGCATTTATGTGTCTGTTTTTCAAAAGTGTGCACTTGCTCCCATGCATGTGTGACAATGGACATTTTTTATTTTAAAAAAATGAGGTATACATTAAAATATGCCTGTTTCAAACACAATTGCAAATTTGGGACTAGGTGAATATTTCTCAGGAAAAAAGGGCTGCTGCTTGTATTCCCATTGAAGAGGTTAGTGGGAACTGTGGCAAGACTTTAGAGAGTGCAAGTCTCTGAATGCAAAAAAAAGCATACAATCGGAAAGGCTTCTTGTGCTTTAACAGCAGAGTTTTGCTCTGGATGGAGGAACCAAGCACACCTAGACTGAGCTGAGAGTCTACAAGAGAAAGAAAGAAGTTGAGATTGGGAGCAGAGATGCAGAGCCTAAAGAATGAACTTTAGTCTTTCTACCAAAGTAGGGTACTCACAAACTGTCTTTCCAGTGCTGTTGGCATCCCTTTTGAATTATTTTTATTTAATGTTGGACTGCTTTGAGTCCTCCATGAATACACCTTAAAAGTACTTCCGTGGTCCCTGAGGTTGCCATATACAGACCATTCAAAAGACTGTGCTTCTCATAACATGTGGGAGCCATATGTTATGATACACAAACACAGAGCATCTGTAGTGATTGTATTACTGGAGGGTAATACTGGAACCATTAGGAGGGTGAGTACCCGGAGGAGGGCTTTCTCTGCGGTGGCGCCCAATCTGTGGAATGTGCTCCCCATAGAGGTCCACCTGGCGACATCATTATTTGCTTTTCGGCGCCAGGCCAAGACCTTTTTATTTAAACGTCATTTTAATTGTTAATATTATTTATTGATTTTATATCTTCAGCCAGGACATCTCCAATTATACTGTTTTATATGGTTAATTGTGTATTTATTTATTTATTGTTGTGATCCGCCCCGAGGCTTCGGCGAATGGGGCAGCATAGAATTTTGCTTAATAAATACATTAATAAATATGTAATGTTCTCCTATGAGGATTTCCATTCACTCTGGCAGTCTTATGGAAATCTGTTGGATGCAGCCTCAGACACACAAATTGTGCCTATTTGTTTTTACTTCTGTGGCTGATACCGAATCTAGGGCAGAGCTAAGACGATCAGGATCACAGCACGTGGGGAAGAGTACTTCCTAATCCAAAGAAAAGAAGTTAGGCAGTGGTGCAGCTAGGTTCTTACAGACCATGGTCTTATCATGCCTTGTGAATTAATTCAATTGTGAAGCACCCCACATTTCTCCTCCTGGCTCCTGTACCAACTGTGACAAAACAGTTTGCCAATCTGGCTTTTTAAAAACATGCTCTGAGCATGTGCAGTTGTGCATTTTGAATCCACTTCAGTCACAGCACCAGCATGACTGCAAGAATGAAAGGAGATGTCTTCATCACCTGCCATGCTGTGGCTGATGGAAGGTGGGGAGGTCTGGCTGTAGGGCCTGTTTGGCCCCAAGATCCAGCCCAGCCCTAGCCTAGCTGCCCCACTCACTCTGAATGCGCCAGTCACACAACTCACACATTGTGTCTAGTTCCACTTGTCGTGCTATTCCCTCAACATTCGAACTAATCAGCACATTGGAGGAAAACTCTAATTCATGAAGGTCAAAATGTAACTGGTGGGGACAAGAGCATGTTTGATTATTTTAAAAGGTTGTTTTGGTTCTGCTCTGTTGCTCTTTCCTCTCTGATCTGTCAATGCAACTGCTGGAGTTTCGGGCCGACAGCAAAATTTGAATATCTGTTGCACTGATCAGCTATTAAGCAGGAACAAAATCTGATTCAGAACTACCTCCACTCTTCTTGCAGGAAAAACAAAGAAAAAACACAAAGGAAAAGATGCAGATCTGAATCATTTGGACCTTATAACAGGTTGCCAACAAATAATGAATGGTCACCATTGATCCAGGAGCGATGACTGTCTATCGAGCAGTTTCCCAGCATCTTTTAGAAGTGTGCACATTTAGTCATTAACATCCTTCGCCACAGTTTCCTTGTACATTCTTCCTTAGAAGGCAGCTTCCGCTTCTTCCAGTATTTTGCAATCAGCATACGTGTAGCTGTGATATGCTTACAGTAATACAACCACTACAGATGTTCCGTGTTTGTGTATCTTCGATTGCACCTCTGGCATCTCCAGTTGGCAGGCCCAGACATCCTTCTAATTTGAAATGGGATACTGTGCCAGTAATGCAACACTATCCATAAATTTGCACTGGCAGTTTCCTCAGTGGGCTTTTCCTGTGCAACTGCTGCCGTGGAGGGGAGGGAGGAACACCCTGCACAGTGCCCACATATACTGCTGCACCGAGGTGAATGCAAACCTGCAGGAGAATATGCAAGGAAGTCTTTCCACCTAATGGGGAGGAGCTTTTAGCTTGTGAGCCTGTAGGCTCTCCCAAGCTTCAGAAAGGCACCCAGTGCAATAACGAGCACACACAGCTTGTCCTGTGCCTCCTGAACTGACCTGCTGCCCTTGAGAACAGCAGAAAACACATCCTGTTCCCAACCAGGAAACTGGCAATCCGGCTGGCCTGTGCATCTGGAATGAGGAGGAGGCACCTTGTTCTTTTCTTCTGGCAGATGTCTTGGCCCTGACCAGTATGCAGGTTAATTTAACCAATCCATTAGCTTGTCCTTCAATTGGTTGGTAAATGTGTTTTGAGGCACTCTTGTTGCTGATTTCCCGCTTCCCGGAGGGCTACGCCTAGGGTTGTGATGAAGCCTCTCAGAATCCATCCCTCTGGACGTGGTCTACAAAGAGAGTCAAACTGTGAAGAAGTCCCTGAATGCTCTGGACCCCCAGCCACACACCCAGCAGCCTTCTTCCACATCAGGTGCAGCAGCCCAAATAGCTGCCGCAGGTGATGTGGAAGAGGGATGCTGCTTGCACAGGGGCCTCGATTCCTGGTGAGCCCCACGTGCCCAACCTTGCTCCGAGTCAGGTGCAGCCACCCTAACAGTGCCTAGACGTTGTGCAGAAGAGGGGTACTGCTTGCACGCCATTCAGGGCTCATTTCTGGGCAAGCGCCCTGGGATCCACTCACCAGGAACTTGGACTCAGGTCTGCTGCAAAGCACACTGGAGTCCAGGTAGCCGAGCCCAGGGGACCCTGTGGATTCCCAACCTCAAATGGATTCCTCACACATCCCCAGCCAGTGCTGTCTGAGTCTTTATTTCTTTGCAGTGAGAGGACCACAGCAGAGGTCCGGTGTCTTCGCAAGGTGTACTATATTTACACATGTACAAGAACAGAAGTGCTGTGCTCCAGTGAAGGCCTGTGTTTCTGAAGCTTCCACCTGCATCTGTGGGAAGGGGAGAAGTGGGCGAGAGGCAATCAGAAGGTGTTCCTGCTCGACAGAAAATCTGCTCATGGAAGAGCTCCAGAGAGAGGCCATGCATGCACACAGACACACAGACACAGACACAGACACAGACACAGACACACACACACACACACACTGCTTTCAGCCTTCAGCTAACATCTTATGCACTTTCCATATATGTTCAGGATGGGGGAGACACGCATTCGCATTTCAATACATATGTACCTAATTCTGAAGCACCAAAACAATACTCCAAGCAAAACTTAGCGATATTTTGAAATGTGCACTTCTGCAAACTGTCATTTTCCAGTGAGAATACAAAGCACATATATCATGGGAAATAACTTTGAAAAAAGCATGATGTTAAGGAAATTGTGGCAGCCATGTCTCTGTTAGGCAAAATCCCATACAAAATTCAAGTATTAGGGGAAAAGTGATGGCCTGAACTTAAGTTTGAAAAAAAGAAAAAGAAATTAAAAAAAAATCTATAGTATCTCTCTCTCCCACGCACACATGGTACTTAACCAACTGAGAGAGTTCTAGAGTATAGGCTCCAGTGGGAACCTCATTCAGACAGAAAGGAAGAATTATAAGGCTTCTCCCACCAGCTGACTGATGTTTCCTCCATGAGAACTAACCCACCAAACCAAAGAATGGTCTGCAATGGAATTCAAGGAAGACAGCTGCTCTTTTTGCAGCTTTACTAGATGATTATAAAGAGGGAAGATGCAGACCACTTCCTATGCTAAAGTGACATGAATAAATCATTTTGAGATACTCATTTTTCACACTTTGCAGAATTATAATGCGTAGAGTATTACGCAAAGTCACCAAACCACAGACTGTGTGACAAGATGAGTAATTTGAGGGCTCCTACTGGATGGATCTATATAAATTCACCCTCTTTGCTTGGTAGACACCACAGGACAACGAAGACTTTCTCTGCTAACACAGAGTCTTCAGTAAAGTCCATTATGAAGTCCATCCTAATCTGCATGGCACTTTTCGTGCCTTACGGCATCACCATCCCAGTAGCTCCTAAGAACACAACACCAGGGATTGGAGACGTCAAGTTTCTAGAGGTAAGGATCATCCAGATTTATCTCTTGAACTGGGCAGGGTAGGATATGGCTGCTATTCTTTAGAGGCCATTTTATAGTTAATAATTTGCAGGCAATCTTATGGCCCCCAGACCGTCCCTGTGGGGACATGGGACTGTTGGAATTCCCAGCTCCAAACTCAGAAAATCACTCTAACCTCAGAGCTCGGGATCCGCAGCCAGCATCCAGCACAGAAAGAACTGCCCTGGCTGATTCTCCAAGGGTGTATCTCAAAGTCCTCTCCATCTCCAAAGTGATGCAGGCAGACAGCCCAAATCACAGGCAAGCTCTCTCTTCGGTCCTCCTTCTCTGCATCGGATGCCCATATTCTTCTGCGTGCAGAGGTTTTCAGGCATCTCCATGGGAAAGAATTCTCAAATATTTATTCTGTTTCTGTATAGGCATGATGTAAATTTCGCAGGCTTCACCCTGCCTTCCTTCTTATTGAGTAAATAGAAACAAAATAAATAATCCCATCATGTGGAGCAAGAACTAATATGGGCAATGCCAGCATTTCTATATCCCTATTGGTATAGTGTGTTGATTAGGCCAACCAAAAGGTCGCAAAAATATTTTATTTGAGCTTGTAAGATTTATATGTGGATTTACATCCAACAGGAATCCTGAGCATTGAAAACTAACAGACAGAAACTGCAATCCAAATATAAAGTTAAAATATTTAAAACTGGATTCTAACCATACAACCATCAAGGCAGACTTGTTTAAGGTCCCACACTAAGTAAAAGGAATGCATTAAGTAATATGAAGTGATCTTTTTCTTTCCTGGTCCAGGTTTATCTTGACAAATTCTTCCCAACATATCATAAGAGTGCTCTGAGCCTGGAAGACAGAATTAGAGAAATGCAGAAATTCTTCCATTTGAACGTCACTGGGAAAATGGATGAAGAAACCATGGCGACGGCAAAGAAGCCTCGCTGTGGAATGCCAGATACCCCCAGTTACCACAAAGCTGGCTATGTATCAAGGTGGAGGTCCAATGTGCTGACATACAGGTTCACTACTTTTCCGCTTGCTTTCTCTTTCTTGAATATCAGAAGTTCTGTTCCTTGAATACATACTAAACTGGAACTTTTCTCTTTCACTCAAAGGATCACTAACTACACCCCCGATCTGCCTAGAGCCAAAGTGGATGAAGTGATAGCAAAGGCGTTCAAGGTGTGGAGCGATGTGACCCCACTGATGTTCAGAAGAACTCACAGGCGTGCAGATATTGAAATTGGCTTTGCACGTGGGGGTAAGTCTGTCTCTTGGCCCTTCAAACACAACAGCATGCACTTTTCGCACTGAAAGAGAATGAGGCCTCTTCTGAGACATTACCCATCACAGAACTTCCTTTGAGCCAAAGGTGCAGTAAAAACAATTGGATTGCTCTGGTTGTTTGTGCTGTAAAGGCTTGATATGAATAGTAACAGCTCTGGCATGCAGAAATTGTGGCCCTCCTTCTGCCTAATCTTGCACAGGGTTGAGCCCTAAACAGACTTCTTCATCCTTTAGTACAGTCTGAGCAGAGCCTAAATGGCAGCTCCTCCTGTTTGAGAGATCCTGTGGGCGGCTGCTTCGTCACATGTGTATGGAGCACTGGACTAGATGGACCTCTGGTCGGATCCAGGATGGCTCATCTTATGTTCCTATGTTCTCCCCACTAAGGCCAACACATTAAAAAGTCTGTAGCTATGAGCTGGCCCTAATAAACTGGATATTATGGTCTGCACTGCTGCTGTTGGCCCTATCACAGCTGCTGTGGGTGTGCTTGGCATGTGTATTTTGCCTGGACACACATACATAAGACACCCACGCAATGCAGATACCCAGAGTTGTTCCTTGGAAGATGGTGATAATGAGCACCTGAACTCCAGTATCAATCATGGTGCCATTGCACAGCACCCTTCCCTCAGTTCCCACCCAAACATTCCAAATTCCTTTTTGAAATAGAAACTGTGAAATCTTGACAAAGCTGAGAGCCGGTGTGGTACAGTGCTGAGAGTGCTGGACATCCAAGTTCTAGCCCCTGCTTGGCCGAGAAGCTCACGGGATGACTTTGAGCCAGTTGCTGGCTCCCAGTCTAAGCTACCTCACTGGGTTGTTGAAGATAAAATGGACAGGAGGAGGAGGAAGTTCATGAAAGCTGCCCTGGGTTCCTTGCAAGAGGGGAAAAAGCAGGATATCAATATAATAATGATAACATCATCTTTACCAGAAAATGCCACACTACCAGCACAGACATGTGGCAAGGTGGCCAGCAGCAGCTGCATTGGCAGCCCCTTGACGCAGCTATTCCTCCTGAGCTGCCTGGCTGCTCCCTCCTTGGAAGGACAAAGCCAGGCACATGCCGTCCAGCTTGCCCTGTACCTGCTGAGCTGGCTGGCTGCCCTCCTCTCCAATATAGATCGTCCTGCCACCAGTACAGAAGTATGATTGGATGGTTTATGTGGCTGGGTGCCACTTGCAAGGGCCAAGAAATGGCTTAAATGGACCAAATAAAACCCTGCCATCCTGTGCAGCGAACAGTGCCAGCTCCTGGGCAGCACAACTGTCCCAGGCAATGAGCAAGGCTGAGTAGGCTAAAAATGGGAAGTTATTGCAGCTGATGCAACTGCAGCATTTTGTATTGAAATAATGGTTTTTCCTTACCAATTTAGCCCATGGTGACTCTGGCCCTTTTGATGGAAGAGGAGGAGTCTTGGCGCATGCCTACTTTCCTGGACCGGGCATTGGGGGCGATGCTCACTTTGATGACAGTGAATACTGGTCGGAAGTCAACAGAGGTGAGCCATTCCTTAGCTAGTGCCATTCTGGGTGGGTGGGTGGATTTTCAGTATTTATGTCCCTTCTTTCAAATCACAGTGTAATCAAGGCAACCTATAAACCATAAATAACCATTAGTCTTAAAATAACACTGATAATGGGAAGAGTGCAATTATGACAAAATACAGAAAGCAGTGGTCAACAATGAAAGCAAATGTAGAGCTTTCTGGCAGAGAAAATATCTTCTGTCTGGTCAGCAGCTGAGTAGAGATAGGTACTGTGGGAAGGGGGCTGTGAAGGAATCTATGTGTGATTCAGTGCTGCTGATTTCTGAGGGTTGTCCTGCTAAAAGCTGAGTAGACAAGCAGAGGCTTGGCATTTGGGGTGCTCTTTCAGAAAGCTGTTCAGTAATCCAGTCCTGCTTACTTCTTAGTAGATGTGCAAAGGCTTGTCCCACTTACTTCTGAGTCAGCTGAGTTGCAATCACACTTCGACTCTGCCCATTTTGCCTTTAGCCACACGCACAAATGTAATGATGGTTGGAATTGAAGCTCAGCCCTTTGAGAAGCATCCCCTAGCCCTGCTACACAGCCGTACCAGGGATTTAAGTCCTATCAAAGTCCATCAGATATGTGTATTTTAGTCATAAAAGGCATGGAAAGAGTACTGCAAGGACTTATTTTGTTCCAAGCCAAGTACAGAACAACTTATTCCAGCTCTGTCCGCACTGCAAATGCAGGGCAATGTGGACTGTGCCCAGGAGTTCCAGCCCATATAAAGGAGTGGCTGGACATTTTCTTGGAAAATTCCATCATACTGAAACTGTTGACTGCATGCCAGATTTGGATGAATTGCATGGACCATGTTCTGTGCACAGGAAGTGGTGAAAGCTCCACACGGGTATCCGGGACCGTGCTTCGGGGTACACTACCCATGGGCATGGATGACATCCCAGTTAAAACTGCTGAAAACTCCAGTAATGCATTTCAGGCAGCAGGGCTGGGAATGGGCATGTGATACCTTTTATGTTACATACCTAACACTCACCTGATTCTCTATTTTCCCCTTCTTTTGTGGTTTAGAGGTCAACCTTTTCCTTGTTGCTGCTCATGAATTTGGCCACTCCCTGGGACTGGAACATTCAAATGTCGCTGGAGCTCTGATGTTCCCTACCTATTCTTACCAGAATCCAAAAACCTTCAAGCTCCCATCTGATGATCGGCGAAGAATTCAAAGATTATACGGTAAACTTCAATATGAGATGTCTGTTTCCTGCCATGCAGTATATTTCTGTAGGATTCCAGCCCCATGGAAATCGATTTAATTCATCCCAACAGAGCAAAAGAGATGTATGTGGCAGGCATGGCTCTTCCCTTTGGTCTGCAGATATGGCTGCGTTGGCCATGCAAGGGATAGACTGCATCGTTGACTCCACTGGTGCTCATCACCACACATGCTCACAGCCATGAGTGAAGAGCAGAGCTATCATCATGTATGGTGCTCCCACCACAGCAGTTGATACAAGGGAAGAGCCAGGAAAAGAAGAGCAATATCTCCTGCTTCAGGAGAATGTTTCTGATCTGGGTCCTGGTCCCAGGGGTCTGAAATGAACACCTCTTGGAACTAAAGACCAGGGAGAAATAGGAAGGGCACTGTAATTCTGTGGAAGGTATGCTTTACATGTAGGAAATCCATGGGTGGTAACCTGAATCAGCCAAGACTCTTGTAGCACCTTAATGACTGACACATTCAGTAAAACAAAAGCCTTCATGTGAGGGCATGGTTGGTCACGGAATAAAATACTGGATCTCTGCTCCCTGATTACTTTAATTGGGAGCTTGATAGTTTCTGCAATAATCTCTGTCACCCAAAAAACCCTATGCAATATCCTATATTCAATTAATTCATGGAATTCACAACCACAAAAGCTGAGATCAGGCTCAACGTCAAGGTCAGGTGCCACCAGACACCTGTCAAAAGCCCGCGCCCTTACAGGAATCCTGGCAAGGCACCCTGTGAAGTTTCTCCTTCTCTTCATCATTGTAACTGCTTGTTCACCAGCCTCTCCTTCTGGCCCTGCCAAGAGAGCTGGCGAGTATTTATTCCTTTAGTCTCCTAAACAATATCCCTCTTTTGCTTCCACAGGCCAGAGGAAATAGAACCCTTGAAGAATTTCATTTTGTGTTTCCACAGTGTCAACTCATCGTATTTTGTGCTGGTCACAATTGTTTTAGATGAGTGAAAAACTCTTTTTAATAATACAGCTAGCTGTTACGAATTATTTTTGAAAACTACCTTGGCTGTTTTCAGAAAGGTGTTACAAATATATAAGAAATCAATAAATTAATTTGAGTTATTTGCTTATGTAATATTTGTTTGTTTGCTTAAATCTTTTATATCCCACCCTTCACTATTCCAGGGAGGTAATACAATAAAATAATGTAAGGTACAGCATCAAGATATTGCAATAAATAACACCGAATCTTAAAATGATATTAGCATTTTAAATAATGGGAAAATAAAAAGGGTTTCACGTGGCACCAAAAAGAAAAAAGTGTTGGCACCAGGCTCACCTCTGTGGGGAGCCCATTGCATAGCCAGGGTGCCACCACAGAGAAGGCCGTTGTCCGGGTAGCCACTCTTTTGAACTCCTTCAAAGAGGACTCCCAGATAAGGACCTCCGCTCCAGATCTCACGGCCCGGACAGGTATATATGGAAGGAGGCACTCCTTCAAATATCCAGGTCCTAAGCTATTGAGGGCTCTAGAAGTCCTCACCAGCACCTTAAATTGGACCCAGACTTCCATTGGAAGCCAATGCAGATGTGATAGGACTGGCATTATGTGCATATATCTGCCTGTCCCTGTTAGCAGCCTGGCTGCTCTATTCTGGACCAATTTAAGTATCTGGACCAGCTTCAAGGACAGCCCCACATAGACACATTACAATAGTCCAGTCGGGAGGTTACCAGAGCATGGGTCACAGTCACTAAGCTCTGCTCATCCAAGTAAGGTTGTAGTTGGTGGATCAGCGAAGCTGAAGGAAAACACTCCTCACCACAACAGTCACCTGCAGCTCCAAGGATAACTCTGGCTCGAGGAGCACTCCCAAACTAACTATTACAGAAGCATTCACCTCACCCTTCAGATAGAATGGTGCAGTTGCTTACAATGCAACCAATAACATATTGGCATATAAATAAAAGCTCCTGCCCCAAAATTGAGAAAAGGCCAATAAGTACTCGTGCCCATCCCCACAGTGTTCCCCGATCAACACAGAATCCGGGAGCGCTCCCCGACTGCACACTTGGTCCTTCGTGGAGACTGAAGTCCCATCTCAAGCCAGGCATATAATATGCCTTTATTGAAACTGGCCGATTTCCCTACCCACAGGCCCTCCAGTTAATCTGGATGGACTCAGCTCCTTTGCCCTCTTCCATTCCCAAACCACCTCCAGACACTTCTTCTTCCCTTCTCGTATATATTTGCAAATCATCGATTTCATCATGCCTGTCTGAAAGTCAAATTTAGTGCTGCTTCCACCATTGCATTTGTTCAAAAATTCCCATACATTCCAACACAACAGTCCACTGAGAAGATCCATCCTTCATATATAGATATGCCTCATCACTATGACTACATGGGTAAGACAACCCAGGAAACATTTAATACACCTAATGTTACAGCCCATAAGGATTTGGGTAGTTTATAAATGTTATATATTCTGTTTGGGTTTCTATGGCCAACTTATTTCATTATATTACAGTTTTCCATCATTAAACACAGACATCCTACTTGATACGGCTTACCCACATCCAGGTTGACCCACTGAGTCTGGATTTTTGAATAAAGACAATTCATATTCTGTCTGATACGTTCTTTCATGAGTCTAAGATCCTGTGGGATTTCACTTCAGTTTGGGTTTTTCCTCTCTCCAATAAAATTGGCAAGCAGTGAATTGAATAGCATTTACTTCATTCTGACGTAATGTCAGAAAGGCTTTGGCTCTGGTTTTTCTTCTTTTTCATCCAACAAAAAAATCAATAGGTCTACTTCTCTAGTTTTCCCATTTGCCACAATTGAAAGACAGATTGGATAACTGCTGGGTGTACTACTGTGCAAAGTGAATATATGCTCAGAAAGAGGTTATAATCTGACAGCCAGAACTGAGAATGAATACTCTGATTTCTGCAGGAAATAAGCAGAATATGTCCGTCCTTCCATCATGGCTTCATGAATAAGCCCTGAAGTATCGGTCTGCTTTAAGCAGAACAGCAGACTACCTCCAATATCTCATGTCAAATATTAAATATCAAATACGAGTCTGCGTAAGCATTGCTTGAGGTCAAGGCGATGAGTTCATCTTTACCTGTTAATAGCTGATCAAAAATAAATATAGATACAGACAATGGTAGCTTCAGTCAAGAAGGACAAAGGAAATACCTTTATAATCTCTTCTCATGTTCCAGTGCCTACAGGCCAACTTGGTTTAATAGTCAAAGTCCCAGAGAACTGTAGATGTTCCTCAGCGGCACCGACACCAAGCTACAATTCCCAAAAGCTCACAGTAAAATAAGGCATAGTATCAAGGGAAGTGTGAAACGCAGGTATGCCCCTAATGATTTTTCCTCTTAAACACATTGGCTGTGTTCACCCAACCTGACATAGTTACCACATTTCATGTTTTTAACCATGACCTACCCAACAGATGATCTAGTGCTTTCTGTGTTATCATGTTTTCCATTCTCTCCATCATCCCTTCCACTGGTGGCATGTTTCCTATCAGCCACTGTGCCTGAAATTTGATCCCAAGGTGCATCACTCCCTGCCTGTATTGTCTGCCTGTTCCTCACAGAGGCTGGATGCTTGCAGCAGCCACTGCAATTGCTGCTATTTCCAGAGGACTCTTTGGTAATTGCATATTAGGACTGCCAAAATCTTGATCCTCTGTCGAGACAACTTGACAGGCCATGGTGGTATGGAGAAACCATAGGACAAAGCATTGGTTCTTACTGTGGTTTGTAAAGACCAAATTTACCATGATGAAATATCATGACTGGGTTCAGACAACACGATAGGCAAACAATGTTAAAAAATCACCATGGCCGTTGTGTTGTCTGAACACAGCCACGATGTTGCATGCAATGCCACTGAATGGATTTGCTGAAAGTGGGAACAAAAGCAGTGATTTGTTAGTTCTTTTAAAGATAGGAAATGAAAACCATAGAAATGGTCATTCATATAATGAAAAGAGCATTCACAAGGTCAGTTCAAAACCCTGAATGACTGAGATCAACATGGGTTAATTTCACCAAGAACATGTGTGTGTGTGTTTCCATTTCATTTCTCCTAGCCTGACAAGTAATTATAAAATTATGGATAAAATGGAAAATAATAAGAAATCATTTAAAAGGGAAAGGAAGTCAAGGGGCAAATGATTATAATGGATGACGATGAAGAAGAAGAAGAAGAAGAAGAAGAAGAAGAAGAAGAAGAAGAAGAAGAAGGAGGAGGAGGAGGAGGAGGAGGAGGAGGAGGTGAGTAATGATAGTTAAAAGTGCCAGGCAAATCTGGTTAGAGAGGAAATATCACAAACAAGGTGCCACCAAAGATAAGGCTTTTGTTCAATTAGCCACCCACCTAGCTTCTGAAGAATGATGCACCCAAAGAAAGGGTTCAGGTGAATGGCAGTGCCCACATCACAGTAGGCATGGCCAGGACCCACTGAGGGCACTCAGCCCAGCAGCTGCCCAGTGACCATTGCCCTGGACACACTCTTCTACAGCACCACAGCCTCTTCCTCACCTGCCTTTAGCTCTAGCTCAGGAAATGGTCAGGAGCACATGCTGAACAGTCCTGAACAGTTTTCAGAGGGAGTTCTATGTGTTACAGTACAGTAAAATGGAGGAATGAATTAGCCCTTTAAATCTGAGCATAAAAATAGATCAGCTGGAAGTGCAAGGCACTTTCCTAACACAGATGAGTCTCTTACCACATTGCATGAACTAAAAACCTGAAGTACATCCCATGATTCCTTGCAACATCACTGAGAATTATGAGGATACATGCAAATACAATCACTAGCACAATATCTATTTACTACACAATGCTTTGCACAACTTATGTAGTCACCAGACCTACTCAGTGTTTGCCTTTAATTGGCCCACCTGCATGGTTCATGGTGGTGTTTCTTGTAATTCAGTGAAAATACCAACCTTGTGTTTGCCCTGTAGTCATATCCATGTGAACCTGCCCTCTGTAATTGAAGGGTTGGATACAGACCCTAGCCCCAACCTTATAGTAGACTCTTGGACACAGTACACACAGATGGGCGGGAGAGCAGGTTTATTTATTGCTCCAACTGAGATAGCAAAATATCTACATCCAATCTGCAAGCAAAGAAGGTGTAATGCCAAATTAACTGTGCAGAGTGTCCATTTTCACTGATTCTCCTTTTCCCTGCAGTCCCTGGCACAACCTTGTGCACTGTTCTGGAGGGTCCCCCAAGCAAATTTTC
The DNA here is from genome assembly GCF_004798865.1 of Varanus komodoensis. Taxonomy (NCBI): domain Eukaryota; kingdom Metazoa; phylum Chordata; class Lepidosauria; order Squamata; family Varanidae; genus Varanus; species Varanus komodoensis. The sequence continues at coordinate 52,925,699 of NW_025335941.1, forward strand.
AGGAGCATGGTAGGTTGCAAGTGGGGAGGGGAATACAAGGAAATTGTCATCCCCCTTCTACCTGTGAGATCATCCAGCTTGCAGAGTTCTGCCCATGCAACTTGAGTTTCTAGCCTCTATTTATTCAGGGTGAACTGCAGCTTCCCCGGGTGACATTCCCAAATCATGAGTGTTGATAATTAATATGAAGACCTACTTGTGGTTTTCCATAATGATTCCCATAAATGAAAGTTCTCATCATAGCTGTCACTGCCCTTTTGGAGGAAAAGAAAGAATAATTTGTCATTGTTTTTAACTGTTCTGTACATATTTGAAAGACATTTTACCATATACAAAGCTATGAATGAAATGGCATCATCATCAATATTGGAAATGCAGACATTAATATTTAACTCTCTCAAAATAGAGCAGAAAAAGACATTGGTATTCCTTTAGAAGTAACTTAATCACTAGCACTTCCTTGTGAAGGAGGGATTTTCCAGGCTGTCTCATACATACTAGTAGGCCATGAAAAGATAAAACAATCTGGTTCTCACAAGATTGTTCAAAGATAGTCTGTTTCTGGTTTATAAACAATTCATTTGGCTTTATCTAACTTATGAGTCAGGTTGTGTACAACTGATCAAATAAGCTGCTGACCTGAATCATCGCTGTGACTGTCCCTAGCCTGTAGCTGTTTCATACCTGAAGGCCATTCCTGACCCTCTGGAACCAGAAACATTGAACCAGCCTTTGGTATTTTACTGTACAACTTTTGACTGTAGTTAGTCATGTCACAGCCCTCTTGAAAGCAATGGGATAAGCAAGTTAGTCACCACTACCTGAAGCCTTGTTACTTCAGTGAGGATATTTAGCAGTACTGAGAGCCATGGGGCCCATGTTTCTTCTCAAGATGTTTGCTGCCTGAGATTAAGAACCAGATGGTGCCCCTACCCATTGTATCTTTTTTGTGTTGTATCTTTTGTATAATTGTATCTTTTTATGAATGTTGTGAGCCACCTCGAGGCTTTGTTGTGATGGGGGCGGTATAAAAATGTTTTAAATAAATAAATAAATACCCAGTACACATACAGAAGTTTACTAAACTGGCAGCTGAATCTTACTTCAATGCAGGGGATGGCATTGTGTCCTCCACCACAATTGAATTTAGGTGACTCTCTTTTAGCATGTGAGGCATACGCAGCTCTGTCCTCCAGCAGAGAGTTCATGAGGAACCTCTAGAAGGGTGCCAGTGGTGTTCCCCAGCATCTACTGCCTGAGGTTATCACCTCACACTACCAAAAGGTAGAGCTGGCCCTGCTCATAGCTGCCCCCTCCTTTTCATTCTCTTCTCTTTCTCTCTATTCCCTACACAGAAGTTCTCCCTTAGCCCTGTTGAAGAATTAGGATAAGGGCTGCTAGCTCTCCCAGTCTGTGACTTCCCTGTGCTGGACAGAGGGAAATGAATGGGGTTTCTACTCGCCCTTGCTTCAATATGAGTCTCAATCCCTGCATAATCAGGAACCCTGAGAAACAGCTCCAAGTCACACTGGGAGTTTGATTTACATCCAGGTAAGTGTGAGTATTTATTTAGTTATTACATTACTGTCCTGCCCAGTAGCTAAAGCTCTTGGAGCAGTTAATAGTATTAACGTTAAACCCACAAAACAGAATAACTTGTATTCTCTTTCAAATTTAGAAACTTAAGTCTGAAAGAGAATGAAACCAAAGTAAAGAGCAGCAACAGTAAGAAGTAACTAAGACAATTATTAAAGCTTTGGAAAATAAAAGGCCATGAAATAGGCACCAGGTTATAGGCACCCTCTCTAGGGATGACAATCCACAAATAGGGTGCCACCAGTGAAAAGGTTCCCTCCTTAATAGCCACCAATCACATCTCCTTTAGCAGGGAACCCAGAAAATGGCATCCGAAGGTGATTCCAGGAGGGCCATCCTCAGGTAGCCAGGCAGTACTTCCATTCCGTTCCTGCCACTTAACCAAGCAAAGTTGGGAACACAGTGAGTAGGGCTGAGAATGATCAGACTGGAAACAGTGTGCATGGCCCATGCCCTTGACCCTCACTCATAGAAGCTGCTCGGCTAGAATGTCTGAACAGAGCTTCTCTCATAATTCTAGTGCTTGGGGTCATCTTACAAAATGCATCAGCTGTAGCTCCAGAAGAGACAGAAGCACTTTTTCACCCAATGCATAATTTCATAGATAGAATTATCTGACAAAAGTTGTGCTAAAGGCCAGAATCTGAGATGTCTATGCAAATTCATGGAAGAACAGAGGTTCATTGATGGTTAATAGTAATGATGCCAATGTGGAACCTCTACATTCAGGAGCAGAACACCAATGAATACCGAAGTAGCAGGAAACAGCAATGGCCTTTAAGATTTGTTGAGGGGCCCAGTGCTGAACTAGATAAACCTTTGTTCTCAACTTGCAGGCTTCAGTATATGTTATGCTTTGCATCTTCCAAGACTTTAGGCTTTCATTGGAAGTGCTAGGACAAAACAATGGCTTAAATTAGGTTTCCTCTGAAGGATGTCTAGAAGGGGCCTCCATGAGAATGCACTGAGGAGGCATCAGACACAAAAGGAACATTATCATGCAAACAGTCAGTAAATTCCATTGCACATCTTGCCCCAAAAGTAGGAAAGCAGTTTCAACTCACTTGAGCTTCCTCTCCTCCCACCCTCTACATTGCAAAGTGCCCCTGGAGAAACTAGTAATTGCAGCTTTCCAAGGGCTTAACAAACCAAGCAGGAGATTCACAAGCAGGATCCTTTCAACAGACACATTTTACAAAGTGTGCTACTTTGCAGTTTTCATCCCATGATCCTACTTGTGACTCACGTCTGCACTGCTCTTCCTATGCAGCTTCTACACTGACAAGAATGTTGCAATGAGTCCTTCATGGCGAACAAAGAAGAGAGGGTAACTGGAAGACGGTGGGGTTGTACACTTGGTGTACTGGCTGAATTTAGAGGAGCCAACTCCCCTATATCCTCAGGGTATTGCAGATGAAAAATATGGGATGGGGATGTGGGAAGAGACAAAGTGCCTCCTACTCTGGCATGACATCAGTAGAAATGTCAACAAGCAAGAAAAGAAAAGAAAAAAGAAAATAATTGAATGCTTCCTTGTAGCCATGTTAGAATTGTGAAAACATTTGAAAAACCTACACAAAAAGCTATCGAATGCCATAAAGTGAGTCACCTGGAGTTTTACAGCATGCCACTGATCAGGGTTATATAAACTGGCCCTCTTGGGCTGCAAGGCAGTGGAGACCAAACTTTTCTTGTTTCAGAGCATTCAATCACTCCCATCATGAGGCTTGCGATGCTCCTGTGCGCCATGATGCTGCTGACTTCCAGTTTTGCTGCTCCAGTAGATCTCAGATCTGGACAATCGAGCATCGGGGATATGGAATTCATAAAGGTACATAACGATCCAAATGTTGTGCCACAGAACCATGCAGGGAGTGTCTTGCCACTGTATTTTGGGAATACATCTTCCTCGCGGGAATACATTCTGTGACATTTCTTGTACACAGAAAGCAATGTATGGTTTCTTCCAGTATATTATTTTCTATCATTGCCAGTCAGTCATAGAGGTGGATCATAAATTAGTCGTGCTTGGCATAAGCCCATAGAAAGAAATGGGACAAATTTGTCATAACTCCCTTTATTGATTTCAAGGGGTCTATGCAAAGCATGACTAAGAATGGATCAAGCCAATAAAGGATATATTAAACGACACAGAGGAATGTAGACCAACTTTAAATGCAAACACCAGCATGAGAACTGATTTATGCAGGGCTACTGATAAGACGTTGAATAACTCTTACTTTCACATTTTGCTTCACCCTTGATTCATGAATATTGATTTCTAACAGGCTGTTGTAAGGTTTATTAAGTTAGTATACATGAACACTCCACTATATTTCTATAGTGCCCATTAACTGAAGCTTTCTAGTAAGAAATGCTGTGCAAATTATGGGTATTAGTAATTCCGCTCTTTTGGGGAGGGCAGTTAATGCTGAGTCCAAATAAATGTTCACCTTTTTTCCCAAGTCTTACTTTCCAGAATGCAAACCAAACCTTATAATCCTGATCTGCATAAACTCCATTGTCAGTATGAACATATTGGATCTGCATTTCCACTCTGGGTGTGTGCGTGCACAGCTTTCTAAAAACCAAAAAAGTATTTGGCGACATTCTCACTGGCTTTAATCTACATTACAGGTGGCATTATGCACTGGCTACAGAAATGACTTAATTGTTTGCAGAGAATATACTGGTTATGCAGAAGAATACAGAATTATTCCTAAAACAGTGGTTGAGTAGGATAAGCAATACATTTCCATACTCATTTTTGCTGGATTCTTTAACCTTGTCACTCTGACGATAATTTCAGAGTCAATATCATTTGATTTGCGTATTGTCTCCATCCACTTTGATCTGCAGTTATAGAAAGTAAGGGTAGAGGCTGACTTCTCCAGAGAGATGTCAGGCTCGTAGACTTCTGCAGCCTTGCATACAGCCACACAGACAAAAGGACAAGCCACGAGAAGCCTGCAAGCCTCCCAGACTTCCTATGGATAAACTAAGGGGCACAAGATCACACTGATTTATTCGGTGAGTGGAGAGGTACAGATGCAGTTCCACACGATCTGTATTCATATCTTGGCAGACAACAACAGCCCAAACAGCTTTAAAAAGCATGCATCATTTGAAGGACAGATCACCAGACTTCCTCCTGAGATCAGTTCCACTTTTAGGCCTGTGATGAAATAATTATTTGTACACATCTTGAATTATTTAAATTGTTGTGTTCTGGATGACTCGGCATGAACTGAAAAGAGAGAAGCAGAGTTCTTTTCCCTTTTGTGGCTATTTTTGCATTGATAGTCAGCAGGATGCACTTTTGCTGTAACCCTGAGAGTTTCAGTTGGCTGATCAGCCTTGCACTCTAATAGTGCCCATTGTATGCCCATGCAGCACCAATGCAGAAAGCAATTATTATTCCAAGGACTGAATAGCATACAAATTGCTCTTTCTTTTATCTAAGGCTTTTTGCTGTTTGCAGTGTGCTTTGCAGGGCCAATTGTCTCAGGTCCAATTATCTGTTTGAGACTCTGCAGTTGAGCAACTGGATCCATCTGGGTTGAATTACTGTCAAACATTCTCAGAGTCAATGGAGTAGATCTCCAGAGTCAAAGAGGGGTTACTACGTGGATAATAGTATAAATGACTTGTTGAAACACTGCCAGGCAAGGACCAATGATGCAGGATGGCTATTGGAGGACTTCTGAAGTTCTCCAGGGCAGTGGGGATATAGAAACATAGAAATAAACCGAATCAGAAGGGGTCTCCCAGGCCATCTAGTCTGACCCTGGTTCCAGCTGGCTCCGCTCATGTAATTCCCAACATGTGGCTATCCAATCTATGCTCTACAGTTGTTCATTGCAGTCATTGCATTACATGAGTGGAGCCAGCTGGAACCAGGGTCAGACTAGATAGCATTGTGCTTTCATCTTCTGCTCTGAATTTGTTCCTTCTTAATAAAAGTCTTTAGCCTTTGCCCATGAATGTGCTTATTGTTTCTGAATCCTAAAAGAACCATTGCTTCTTGGCAACAGACCCTTAGATCACATTCCCTCCAACATAAATATTGTTTGTATTTATTTCATTTCTGTACCTCTCATCAACGAAGTTCTCTGGGTGGTTTCCAACAAACTATATAAACAATATAGAGGCAGGAGACAACAGGATGGCGTTCAATGTGGATAAGTGCAAGGTCTTGCACTTGGGGCATAGGAATGGGTGTCATAAGTACAGGTTAGGGGACAAGTGGCTGGAGAGCAGCACTTGTGAAAGGGACCTCGGGGTACTGGTTGACTGCAGGCTAAACATGAGTCAGCAGTGTGATGTGGTGGTCAAGAGGGCGAACGCCACCCTTGGTTGCATAGCCAGAAGTGTAGCTTCTAGATAAAGAGAGGTATTACTACCACTCTATATGACTCTGGTGCTCATGCAACTGGAGTATTGTGTTCAGTTTTGGGCCCCTCATTACAGAAAGGATATAGCCAGGTTAGAGTCAGTGCAGCTTAGGGTCACAAGGTTAGCGGCCGATTTGCAGGGGATGTCATATGAAGCGAGATTGAGGGAACTGGGTCCCTTTAGCCTGGAGAAGAGGAAACTCAGAGGGAATCTGTTGGCGACATACAGGTATGTGAGGGGATGTCACATGGAGATGGGTAGAGCCCTGTTCTCCCCTGCAGAAGAAGGCAGGACGCACTCCAACGGAGCAAAGCTCAGGGAGCCAAGGTTCCATTTGGATGCCAGGAAGTACTTCCTGATAGTCAGGACCCCAAGGGTGTGGAATGGGCTTTCATGGGAGGTGGCTAAGGACCTATCGGTGAGGGTGTGCAAGGATAGGCTGGACATGCACATGGTGGGCATGTTGTGAGCAGAGCCAGCTGGAGCTGGGGGTCAGAATAGATGGCCCAGGAGACCCCTTCTGACTCACTCTGTTTCTATGTTTCTAATAAAATACTATAGATAAAGCATTACTTATTAAAAATCAATTAACTACCATAAAAGAACATTAAGAGAATAAAAATACAAATAAAAAGGGCCCAGCCAAGGGTAAGAGCAAGGCATCTGGCTAATTGTATCAGACCCCAGAACACCCATCATCTGAAAACAAAGAAAGCATGCTAGCTGATGAAAATTCACAGGATTAGCATCCTACCTCTGTCTTTTTAGACAGAAAATGTCCTACAACTCCCAGCATTCCTGATCCAGTCATGAATTGTTTAACAAGTGACAAATTTGAGAAAGGGTATCCTTGGTAGTAGCCCCTCAGTTGTGGAAGGCCCTCCCCAGACAGGGTCCCCTGGTGCCTCCTTTAATATCCTTCTCATACCAAGCAAAGACCTCTTTATATTCTCCGGCATGTTATATGCTGCTGTCATTCTGTGCTCTTTTAGAATGATAAATTGTTACTCTTCCACCTTAGATCTAATCTAAGGATTAGATTTACCTTTTGCTGCAAAACTTTTCTCTCTTAATGCAATGTGTAGGATTTTATACTAATAGCTTATTGACTGTATCTTGGTTTATTTTTAAAACAGCCTTGCTTATTTTAATTTTAAAAGCTACACAATGAACTTTGGTTTATAGAGAAGTATAAATAAAGGAATAAAGGTATTAACCATGCTTTGTGGTAAGGTTAACTAAGAGCACACTGCAGGTACAATTCTATTATTAAAAATAATAATTAGATTTATATTGGTCCTGTTCTTACAAAGACCTCAAAGTGGCTTACATAATTCTCCTGCTGTTGCTTCCAATCTTGTCACCACAACAACAACCCTGTGAGACAGGCTGGGTTGAGAGTCTGTGACTGGCCCAAAGTCACCCAGTTGGCTCCGTGGCTGAGCAGATCACCTTAGTCCCAGCTCCATGGTCTTAACCACTGCACCATACTGGGTCCTGCTGTTTGGTTCCTTCTAATTTAACAATTAAGAGGATACATTCATGCAAGATTCATCAAAAGGATGTATGTAATTCCAGTGATCTTTTTGTCTTCTAAAAAAGGTGTACTGCTCTGCAAGAGGAAGAAAAGTTATAACTCTTCAACTTCCTATTCTCAAATTTAAGCAATCTTACCTTGCATTTCCAATACCTTTCATTCCAGAATAGATACAGAAAACATCATCTGCTCATAAAGGGCAAAAGCTCCTCATTCTGCCAGAATTGACAAAGGGATGGAGGGGTAGGGAGAGCTAAGGACGAAAGCTGAGCATCGCTATCTGAAATGCAGAAGGAAGGCACATGTAGAAAAGTTCACAGCTAAAGAGGATAATGACAGATGCTGATACTCTGAGACTGTTATTTTAGATAAGCTGATTTTATAACTGTGTTGTCTTAGTTTTGTAAGTTGCTTTGAGCTAAGAGGGGAGGCATGCACCTTTTCAAAGTAACAATAAAAGCAAGAGGGGTTGTGTTGGTGTAGGGGGAACGCCCAAGGCATAATCCAAAATCTTTTCACAATTTAACTACTTTAATTCTTAAGGGTGGGATGTGCATAGGAGAATGGCTGATGATGATTAAGAAACAGTCCAAAGCTAAAATTACTTGCACTCTGCTTTATTTAGGCATTTCCTAAATAATTGCAAAAATGCTCAACTTGTTAAAACAAAATGAAATCTCTATGATATTAGCTTTGTTGTTTTAATTTGCATCTATTCTGTGTCTCACTTTTGTCTTAGAAAGTAAGCAATCAAGCAAGCTATGTTTAAATCAAGCTTTTACCCTATAACCTCCATTTACTAATGCTGTAAAATTTTGTTTTTTTGATCAGCATAACAAAATGAATTTCCTAACATTCTAGATCTGAACACTCTGTGCATTTTCTCTTCACCTTATAGTTGAAGCTTCCCGAAGAAAGTATTCAAAATACAAAAGCTCAAGGTTGTGTTTTCCCTTGAGATTTCTTTCCTAGGCCGATTTAAACATAAATGTTTAAACCAAAATTGGATCTCAAAGAAATAAAGTAGTCATAAACTTAAATGATATAGTGATTTTTCAGGAAGTTTTTCAAAACTGTCTCCCTAAAATTATGCATTTATTCAGGTTCCCCTAATAGTGCTAGCTTCAGATATTTTATTTCTAATACACACAAATCAACTTAGAACTGATTTCTACAATCAGCAAAACCAATACCGCATGATATGACTGCCCTGCTTTAGAATGTAGGTATGAGATTGGAGCCTGTTTGAACGCTCCTTCATATTTTTCCTTAAACAAATGTTTCAGATAGAAAGTCAACACGCCATGGACAAGACTAGATTTGAATCGGTGCTCTTCACAAGGATTATAATGAATGTGTGCTGAGCTGTAACAGATTCATGCGGCTGTTATGTCACTACTCACATCTCAACCAAATCTCTTGATGAGGATGGAAGAGCAACACTAACAGTAACATTTCACTTCTGGAGATTGTGCTATTATGATGCCCTAGAGAAGGAGGGTCCAAGGGCCACACGAGGACTTGGACACAGAATCCGAGGACCACACAATGAATTACATTTCCATCTTGTAAATTAAAGTGTTTTATTTAATATACAAAAGTAATATATGTAATTGATCATTCAATGAGGGAAAATAATTTTAAGATGAGTGTAAGTCTACATGAATGACAGACCCACACTGATCTCTGCAGAGGCCAGGCAGCTTCTTCTCCGACACAGCCCAAGCCCAGGGACCTCTCCTCTGGGGCGGCCCATCCTGCTCTCCTCTGTTTCTCCCACCCAGAAACCTTCTGGTGAAGGGGAAAGAAAAAGAAAGAGAGAGATATTGAGAGGTTTATTGATTTGGATCAGTGCAGCCACTTACATTTTTGGACTCTCCTATAGAAAATGTGGGTTGTGACGATCATCTGTCCTTCAAAATGTACCACTAAACACTGGTGCTGAATGGGAAAATGGGGAAATGGGCCTCATTTTCATTATACTTTGGAATGCAGTGCCATGGATGGCTCATCAGGTACTGAATCTCATCTTTCTAGCACCAGAAGGTATCTCATGTTATCCCAGCTTCTTACCATGTTTGTTAGGTCTGTTTCAATGCCACTGCCTTGCTCTTTTTAGTTGTGTTGATTTCTGCCTGTGAAATTTTGGGGAGTACACAAGATGCCTGTGTGGCTGTGAGAGATGCAATGTAAAACTCTCTCCATTTGTGCCCCACTTTCTTACCCAGGCTTATCTTGACAAGTTTTTTCCATCCTCGGATAAAGAAATCAAGCACCCCCTAGAAGAACAAATCAAAGAAATGCAGAAATTCTTCCATTTGACTGTAACAGGAAAAGTGGATCCAGACACTGCCAGCATAACGAAGCAGCCTAGATGTGGAGTTCCAGATGTCTCAGAGTACAGGACCTTTCCAGGAACACCAAAATGGGATAAAAATCTGTTGACTTACAGGTTAGTTAAGTTTTACCTTTCTGAGAGATAAAAAGTGACTTCCCAAATCAACCTTCCCCAACCTTGTGCCTCCCAGACACATGTGGACTGCAACACCCAGAATTCTGGGTCAATGGCCCTGCTGGATGGGAACTCTGGGAGTTGTAGTTCAAATGCCTCTGAAGGTTGGAAAAGGCTGTCCTAAATGCTAAAGTAGCATTTTTCTCCATTGCTCAAAGGATTAATAACTATACTCCTGATCTGCCTAAACACAAAGTGAACATGGCCATAGAAAAGGCATTTAAGGTATGGAGCGATGTGACCCCATTGCAGTTCAGAAGAACGACAAGACCTGCTGATATTGAAATTCTCTTTGCTTCTGGTGGTAAGGATTCATAAGTTATTAAGTTTTATATTTTGCATTTATGCCTCACATCTCTTTGGTGCCTGAACACAAAACATGCCATTCAAAATATCCCCAACCATTAAAAACAGGATCACATTTTAAAGCATATTTTAAATATACACATTTTAATGTATCTTTTTGAGAACATTTAAGATCTGCTTCTGAGGGCACTGAGAGGCAGAGTCATCTTCTTGGTCTATTGGGAACCTACAGAAAGCCTCTAATAAGGTAAATAAAGAGAGTAAACCCAGGCAAGCTTCCCAGGGACCAAAGGATTGTTCAGGTTCCCCCATCCAAGGTTGGAAAGAAGGATCCAACCTTGGAAGGAGGAGTTGGAAAACTACCTCGGAAGCAGGAGGCAGTGGCAAGGAAAGATTGCTTCAGCTATTGGGCAATATAGAAAATAAATATATAAAATAAAGAACCACACCAGTGGCCCTCCAGGACTAGAGAGCAACCTTGGAGGAGCAGAGAGGGCGTCCCAGTGTACAAGCGGGGGATGAGACTGGAAAGGCCACGATATTCATTATCCTGTGCCTTTTCTACCATGCCTTTCCCCTTTCTGAAGCACCCTTGCTCAATTGTCTGAAAAGCCCATCTAGCAAAACCTTTAGGGCACAAGAGAGATGCAAAGGTTCCTCCAATCCTCTGCCTGCCCTCCCTTGAATGATCGGACACCTCCCAGTCTGGGGGCTTTCACCAGATGTGTAATTCTTTATCTGTACTGCACATATACCGTGCTATTGTCCATATAGAGGGAAATTAATAAGGAATCTGTTTTAACAAGGACAAGACAACCAGTAGTTCCTCTGAGTCCAAAGAGAAATGGGAATAATTCTTCCTGGCATTTAAGTTACCCTATGCAAGGTGACAAAAGCCCAGAAATATGATACATGCCCCCAAAAGAACAAATGTCGGTTCCTCCCATCTAACTTTTTCCAGATGCTAAATGCAATACAATCGCAATCTGGAATCTCTTGCAATTGATTTGCATCTTGTACCTTGACTTTCCCTTCATTTTCAGCCCATGGTGATGGTTATCCCTTTGATGGGAGAAGCGGAACTCTGGCCCATGCTTTTGCTCCTGGATGGGGTGAAGGTGGAGATGCTCACTTTGATGAGGATGAGACCTGGTCAGAAACCAACAGAGGTAAAGCCATTCTATGAAAATGCAAGGAATGGGATCTTCTCTACAGGAAATGCTTTCTGTGTACTTGTGATTATTGCATACTTGTGTTCGTGTTTGTGTGTCTGTATACATCTACATATGACATACCGTATTTTTCGCTCTATAAGATGTGCCTGACCATAAGACGCACCTTGTTTTTAGAGGAGGAAAACAAGAAAAAAAAATATTCTGAACCAAATGGGCACATAATCACAGGCACATTCCCCATCACTTCCCCATGGTCTGCACATCTGACAGACTTACTGCACACACATATTCGCTCTATAAGTCGCACAGGCATTTCCCCTTACTTTTGGGGGGGGGGAGTGCATCTTATAGAGCAAAAAATACGGTAACTAATTATCTTCACTTGTCTGCTTTCTGTTTTTTAGAAATCAACCTTTTCCTTGTTGCTGCCCATGAGTTTGGTCACTCCTTGGGACTTGCTCATTCAGATGTTCCCAATGCTTTGATGTTCCCTGTCTATTCCTATGTGGACCCAAATAACTTCCGCCTTCCAGAGGATGATAGAAGAGGAATACAGAGATTATATGGTAATTTGATTGTGGAAAGTCTTCCTTAGGTGAAAAGGCCTGTAATTAATATGCCATCCTTTTGAAGAAATAATTATACAACTTTTTTTTAATGCCATTCCTAAGCAAAACACAAGCAACTTGAGATAAGAAAGATCTCACTCAGAATTATTTAATGATTGGGGAAGCAGGTGAGTTGGAACAGGACAGACTTGCAGTGCAGCCAGAGGGAGTCTAGATAGCTATAGGATTTTTAGAGACTTAGCTACAGTGTTGAGAAAGCACTTCAACCTTGTTGCTTGGATCTTAAGGTCTGACAACCTTCCTGCTGCACCAGTTGCATCTCCAGGTCAAAAGAATGACCTTAAAGATGAGCTTTTGTGGGCCTTCTGGGAAGGAGACAGGCAGAACCACAATACAAAGTGCCTGGGCAAACCTTCAGCTTCCTTCCCTTGCACTCCAAGTTGCAACTCTTACATAAGCAAAATTCACATTTTTAAGAGTTTTACAGGACAGAAGGAGAGTGGAGGTAACCTTTGCCTCCACAATCCTGCCCTGCATAGCATCCAAAGAGGAAACTGAGCCCTGATGGTCTTACCAGGCTCTGTTGGCAGCATTCAGTTAAGTGCTAGTAGGTTTGGTTGAACCATCCTTTTAATTTCCAGCAGCACTCAAGAAAAATGCAGTGGGAAATTCAAAGAGTGGTTAGATCTAGCTGCCTGGAGATAGCACTTAACCAAAAATAAAATAAAAAATAAGATAATGTGAGAAGCCCAGGAATTATCCTGCTCCTATGTCAGCAAGTTCTGGCTCTAGGCCAAAGTATCTTCTGGTAGTTGTCAAAAGGAGAAACCAGTCCAGATGTCAATTCTTGGGGCTCATCATGGTAAGTATCCAGGTCCAGAGGGGTGTCCAAGATCAGTGGCCGTAGGTCCAGGAATCTATGCTGTTCAGCAGATCAAGGCAAAGCACTGAGCTGGAATGCTGTTGTCTGCAACAGAGAGTGGCTGTTGTATAGTACCCGGAGAGCTTAGGCTACTGGTCAGTATAAAAACATAAATAAATGTCTAGCTATAAATCAGTACAACTGGTTCATTTTCAGCATGTTGTTCTTAAAGGAAAACCCCACACTCTGCCTTCTGTTTGAACTTCTACTACCTACACTTGATCCTCTGTCTTTCCAAGGGGCGAATTGCCCCAGGCTCTTCCAGGTAGGGCATGACCAGGAGTAGTCATGAGTCATCCCATGGCTCTGGCAGGTGTTCCAGGTATTAACACCATCTGAAGATACTAATTAGGGTAATCCAATGGAGAATGGTGGCTCAAATGCCAGTGGGGCACTGTATCTACTCCAGGTTCTGCACTAAGGTTTTAAAGAACTGTCCATGGTGCTGATTGGGGTTAACTCTCAGCACCATGGAGAGCTTCTATAAAATCCAAATTAAGCCAGCTTCACTGGTGTAATCGCTCCTAAGGAATCTCAGAGCAGCTTCATATAAGCTGCAGTTGTGAATGCATCTCATAGAGCAGAGATGCATTTGTGCTCCTTCAGCCCAAAAGAGATGCCAAAAGTAGCACTGCAAGTTACTTCTTGCATTTTGCTTAGTATTTATAATATTTACATGCAACTTTTCAATGAAAAGTTCTCAGGGTGGCTTACAGGATAAAAACAGAGCAAAAAAAAATCGGTATTGATGTGCAATAATATGTGATGAAGCAAATCCAAGTCAAAGGGCAGAAAGAATAAAATGCTGGATCTAAAATAGGCAATACAAAGTCTACTACAAAGACCTGCAGGGATTGTGAGGGTTGTCTTGGCTTGGCATCAACAAGTTGGTAAGGTTGGTCATTATCAGAAAAAGCCCTTTCACTAAAAGTTAATTGCTGGACCACACTTGGTAGGGGTACCAGAAAAGAACCTCTCCAGGATCTGGTCTGGTATATGTGCAAGGAGATGATGCTTCAGGTAACCTGATCCCAAGCTGTTTCTGAATCAGTTTGTCAGTCTTTAAAAATTTCTCACAAAATCCTTTTGCAGTTTTATCATGTCTTCTTAATATATACATTTTCGTATACAATTTTGTCTAATATATGCATTGTTTTCCCCCTCTTGGAGGTGAATCTTAACATAATGAGGAGGTTTAGGAGTGTCAGAGAAGCCAAGAGAATGCAATTTCCTTTATGTATTTTATGATAATTTCACTAGTATACACATTTTAATGCAGTTTTGGAGAACGGCATTTCAGCTTCTGGAGAAGTACAAATCATAGTGGAGAATAACAGCATTTCAGTTTGCATATATGTTTGAACAATGCATAAGAAGTATGTTCATATTAACATGTGAACTGAACAAAATTCTAACCTTCCTTACTTAGAACACCCTGCTCGCCCACTGCTGCTAGGAATGGGGGAGATGCTTAGCCAACACACATGTAAAATACCTGAGGCTGAAATCCTTTAAGAAAGCCACGCCGAATAAGCCCCAGTGGGACCTATTTTCAAACACACGTGTAGGATTTGTCCTGTGAAGCTCACATTTGAGACCATTTTGCATGAGATGATTTGTGTGAACATTTTTTATACCTCTCTATTTCCTTCTTGTCCCTGTTCTTGCACACAGGAATGAGATGGCCATAAGCAACTTCACCATGTGAATCAGAAGAAACAAAGTGGTATTGTTCTACATTTACATTCTTTAAAAAAAAAAAAAAAGATAGCTGCAAGAACCCATGATATTTGAACTGGAGAATTGTGAAGTGAAATTTGGAATAAACAAATGAATGCATTAAGCTTTTTTAAATAGTTGATTTTAGAGAAGTGAGAAGTACCACAGAAAGACTCTATTTTAATTACCTGACGCAAAGGGAGTCATCAGTCGGGGGAAGCCCTTGCCTCCATGCCGTGGACTAAAGAGTGGCCTCTGAGTTTCCTGCACACTCTACACATGATGTGCCAGTCATTTGAGACAGCCATTTTGCATGAGCCAGCAGGCTTATTAGGTGTAATATCATCTACAAAGAGCCACTGCATATGCCAGGTGCATGCAGTCCACCATTAATAACATGCAGCCCCCATGAGGTTGTACTGTGTGGTCTGTGGTCTGAGCACAATCACTGGGGTTTCTGTGAGGGTCAAATCATGACCCTTGGTTGTTGTTCCCGGACATACCACCAGTGGCTGGGTTTGTAAGACATGCTGCTGTTCAACATCAAGAACATTTTCCAAATATGTAAAGCCTCGTAGATATCAAAACTCTCCCTCTTTAACCCTCATGTAGATTTGACTTTATCAGGACATTTATATCCTGGCATACAGTGAATTATTGGAGCACCTTACATGGTCACAGAAGACCAAAACAGTGAATACACACAAAATAAAATCACATATTAACAAAATATGTGACATTCATGCAGCATAAAATTTGCACAATAACACAGATGAAAATAATATTGAAAAGTCAAACAAATGAAAAGACCTGGAATGAATAAATATATGTATATAGGTCCAGAGGCACAGCACAGTGACAGAAAAGGTCCCTTTCCCAGTACCAACCTATCACAACTCACCAAGACTTTTTGGAAAACCTATTTGATGAAGATTATGAAATCCAGGATGGTACATGTAGACACAGGTAACTCTTCAGTAGGATGGTCATTTACTTATCACCAAAACAAGAAGAAATGGGTGATCTCCATCCTTTCTCCTCCCTATATCAGCAAGCAAACATCAAGCAGCAAACATCTTTCTCCACGCAAGAGCAGCCCATCAGGAATGAGCTACATAATATACTTTGTTTCCTATGACACTGCTTAGGTAATTAAAGGATCCACTTCCAACTTCATATAAACAGTGTGAGTATCTGTCCAGGGACCAGATCCAGCCAAAGCACTCCACTTTCAATCTGTGGATGCTTAGGAAGAAACGAAACCACACATGAGAATCACAATACTTGTGGGTTACTTTGTTTCGTTGCACAGGTTTTTATATATCATCCTCCATAGCCAATTCAGCTTTCAGAACAGTTTACAAGATTAAAAATACAGTTAAATTAGAAAGTCAACAAAAAAATAAAATCACCAAGTAATCATAGTACATCCCAATGCATTTCAGAGTCCAGCACCTGAGCCAACCAACAAGTACAAAAATAAACAATAAACAAAAGTAAAATAAACACAAACAACTAAAAAAGAGTTTAAATAAGAAACAGTGACCCAGCAAGTACATAAAAGCAAGTATAATGATTTTAAAACACATCGCTTAACAATTAAAATATACATTGTACAATATACAAGAAAACATACTGTATACAGTGTAAAATGATACAATAAGTTGAATACAGTGGTGCAATATGGATGAGAAACAAGCAAAAGAAATCTTCTGCTCCCCTTCCATGCAGTTGTACTGTTTCCCCAAATTGTCCAAGGAATGCTGAGTGGGGCCTACAAAATTTCCTGCTTTGATTCCTCTCCCAAACTGAGAACAACTACAATGCCTCTCACCGTGGATTGTATGAATTTCCCTTCCCCCACTCCTTCTGAGGTAGTGGGTACCCACAGGCTGTAAGCCCCCTTCCTGGGTGATCATGGCGGGACACGGATGTTTCTGCAAAACAAGCCGTTTCAGTACTCACGCGTCTTACCTAAGGAATATAGTTGGGGAAAGAGACTCCTAGGCAATTATCCCTGGTACCCTTCCTAGCAATCTGAAGGCCATTAAAATGTTGGCATGGATCCAAGAAACTATCCTTCCTGTTCAACTGGTTTTTCTTCTAAACTCCATCCATATTTATACAGGGCTGATACTTGTCATGCTGCACTACATAGTTTCAAAGTACAACTCCCAAAATGCACAAAAATGCATCAAAATGTGAGATTTTGCACTAAAGGAGAACTTCTACTCAAGCTCTCACAGATTAATTCCTTACTTTCCAAGGAAAAACAAATACACTCACGGGGTACTATGGGTGAAAGTGTTGCGTGAAGATTCTCCTGGACATCTTCAGGTCTACACAGCAGGGGAACAAAGATGTGTGGGATATCAATTAAGGTTTCGATTGGGATTTTAAGTGGGTTTTCACTGTATAGAATGGATGCTGTGCTCCACTTGGTTTATTGTAAGACCATTTGGTAGTGGACAGTATGTTTGTTTTTCTTTAGTCACAAAGTCATGCCCAACCCATGATGACCCCATGGACAACATTCCTCCAGGTTCTTCTGCCCTCCACCAACCCTTGGAGTCCACCCAAGCCCACACCTATCATGCCAGTGATTCCATCTAGCCACCTCAACCTCTGCCATCCCCTTCTCCTTTTGCCATCAATCATTTCCAGCATCATTATTATTATTATTATTATTATTATTATTATTATTATTACATTTCTATGCCGCCCCTTGCCAAAGCCTCGGGGCGGCTTACAACACAATAAAATACATTGAAATACAATAGAACATAATAAATTACCACTAAATACAAAAATACACTGATATACAAACATAATAATATAAAATTAAAATTAACAGTATAAAATAAGTAAATAAAGAATACAGGAGGAGAAAAGAGAAGGAAGAAGAAGTTGCCCTGGCCAGATCATATATTTTAACAATTAAAATGATGTTTAAATAAAAAGGTCTCTACCTGGCGCCGAAAAACCAGTAACGACGGTGCCAGGCGGACCTCTTTGGGGAGTGAATTCCATAGGTTGGGTGCCACCGCAGAGAAAGCCCTCCTCCGAGTACTTACTCTCCTAATTTCTTTCATGGAGGGTTCCCGGAGAAGGGACTCTCCCGCAGATCTCAAGGGGCGGTCGGGCATATATGGACATAAGCGCTCGTTCAGGTAGCCAGGACCCAAGCCGTTTAGGGCTTTATAGGTCATAACCAACACCTTGAATTGGGCCCGGGCTTCAATGGGCAGCCAGTGAAGCTGACGGAGGACTGGAGTCATGTGAGCATAACGCCCCGTCCCTGTCAGCAACCTGGCAGCTCTATTTTGCACCAATTGAAGTGTTCGGACCGTCTTCAGGGGAAGCCCCACGTAAAGCACGTTACAGAAGTCTAGGCGGGAAGTCACCAGTGCGTGTGTCACCGTCGCCAGGCAGTCGTACTCCAGGTAGGGGCACAGCTGATTAATCAGCCGAAGCTGAAGGAAGGCGCTCCTCGCCACCGCTGTCACCTGAGCTTCCAAAGAAAGCTCCAGGTCGAGGAGTACTCCTAAGCTGCGGACCTTGTCCCTAAGAGGGAGTGTTGCACCATTCAGGACCAGGTCAACTCCACCCCCTCCGAAGCCTGATCCACCAACCAACAGTCTTGTCTGGATTGAGTTTCAGTTTATTGGCCCTCATCCATTCCATTACCTCGGCCAAGCACTGGTTCAGCACAGCCACTGCCTCACCTGGATTAGTGGAAAACGAGAGGTAGAGCTGGGTATCATCAGCTTATTGATGATTCCGCAGCCCACACCTCCTGATGACCTCTCCCAGTGGTTTCATATAGATGTTAAATAGCAAAGGGGATAGAATGGAGCCCTGTGGTACTCCATGGCATAGCTGTCATGGCGCAGAGACATAGTCCCCTAGCACTACTTTCTGGAATCGACCGTTGAGATAGGAGTGGAACCACTGCAAAGCAGTGCCTCTGACCCCCAATCCCACTAGTTATCCAGAAGGATACCATGGTCGATGGTATCGAAAGCCGCCGAGAGGTCCAGAAGAACCAACAGGGATGCACTCCCCCTGTCCTTCTCCCTGCACAGGTCATCGTACAGAGCGACCAAGGCAGATTCAGTACTGTACCCAGGTCTGAAGCCAGACTGAAAAGGATCCAGATAATCACTTTCATCCAAGAGTGCTTGGAGTTGTCCCGCCACCACTCGCTCCAACACCTTGCCCAGAAATGGGATGTTGGCCACAGGTCTATAGTTAGTGGCCATTTCTGGATCCAGTGACGCTTTCTTCAGGACCGGTCGTATTACCGCCTCCTTTAAAGGGGCAGGCACTCGACCCTCCCTCAGAGAAGCATTAACCACTTCCAAGATACAGGTCCCAATCCCGTGCTTGGAGTTATTTATTAACCAAGATGGGCAAGGATCCAATAGGCAAGTGGTGGGACGTACTCGTCCAAGCACCTTGTCCACATCATCGGGCCGCAATAATTGAAATTCCTCCAATAATTTTGGACCAGACGGTAGCATTGGCGTCTCCCCAGAGACCTCTGATTCATTAGTGGAGTCTAGCTCGTGACAAATCTGAGCGATTTTCTCCCTGAAATGCCTGGCAAAGTCGTCACAGTGGGCCTTTGAGGGTGGCATCGGATCTTCCTTAGGACCCGGGTGAACCAGGCCTTGTACCACTCGAAAAAGCTCCACCGGACGGCATTGTGAGGAGGCAATGGAAGAGGAAAAAAACTTCTTTTTCGCCGCCTTCACCGCCACAGCATAGGCCCGATAGTGGGCTCTCAAGTGTGTTCGGTCAGATTCATCCCGTGATTTCCTCCACCTACGCTCTAGTTGTCTCCCAACCCACTTCATCGCCCACAATTCAGGTGTATACCAAGGGGAAGAGCGGACTCTGCCCGGTGGGAGAGGACACTTAGGAGCGATCGTGTCCACAGCCCTGGTCATCTCTCCGTTCCACATTAGGGTCCTCCCCAGTGAGTTGTTCCTTCTCATTAGGTGGCCAAAGTTTTTGAGTTTCATCTTCAGGATCTGGCCTTCTAAAGAGCAGTCAGGGTTGCTCTCCTCTAAGACTGACTGGTTTGATCACCTCGCAGTCCAAGGGAGTCACAGGAGTCTTCTCCAGCACCACAATTCTAAGGTATCAGTTCTTCAGTGCTCAGCCTTCCTTATGGTCCAACTTTCACAGGCATACATTGCAACTGGGAAAACCATAGCCTTGACTATACTCACTTTTGTTGGCATGATGTCTCTGCTTTTTTAGCTGTCTAGTTTTGTCATAGCTTTCCTCCCAAGGAGCAAATGTCTTTTAATTTCTTTGCAGCAGTCCCCATCTGCGGTGATCTTGGAGCCCAGGAAAATAAAATATGTCACTACCTCTATTTCTTCTCCATCTATTTGCCAGAAAGAGATAGGACCAGATACCATGATCTTAGTTTTCCTAATGTTGAGCTTCAAGTCTCCTCCTTCGCCCACATCAAGAGGCTCTTTAGTTCCTCTTCACTTTCTGCCATTAGAGTGATATCATCTGCATATCTGAGGTTGTTGATATTTCTCCCTGCAGTCTTAATTCCAACTTGTGATTCAACTATCCCAGCCTTTCACATGATGTGCTCTGCATATAGGTTAACTAGGCAGGGGGACAATATACAAAAGTTTTAAATAAATATAGATCCAAGAGTCTGCTGCCTCTTCTCCCATCCCTAGTATCTGTTCATCATAATTACTGGGGACTGAGCTTTAAAACAAGAAACAGGCCAAAGTCTGAAGAGGGAACAGTAGTGAAGAGGGAACTAGAATGGCACCTGATCTTCTTCTAGTCACTTTTGCAAGGAGGATCACAAAGTACCCAAGAAAACGCTGTTACTGCTTGATAAAATCTTTTACAGTACTCAGGTCTTGCCAGAGAGCCTGAAGGCAATGAGTCATGGCCTGGGTGTATTTCAGGAGAATAAGAAGACTCTAGTTTTTCTAAAGATGTAGTGAACCTCTGGACTTGCTTTGACAATACCATTTCAGGGCATTTTCAACAGTATCAAGTAGTGCCATTCCACCTCCATCAGCTCCACTGCATTCGCGGGGTACACAACAGGGCCTTTGTGATTCAAATGTAACAGTAATGGTACCCCAGAAATGCTCTGAAAACAGTATGCAACTGGTCAGCAGAGCTTCCCTCTGCAAAGTCTCTTCTTTACCCTTCTGAAAAGAAGCATTTCTGCTCATTTCAGATTGCTCTGGGAACCATTAAGTTACATTGTACTAGTGAAAAGAATGTAAGAAAAGCTGTGCTGGATCAGACCAAAAGTTCATCTAATCTAGCACTCTGTACACACAGTGGCAAACCAGCTGCCCACAGGATCCCTCAAGCAGGATGGGTGCAAGACCACTGCCTGCAGAAGTTCCTGAGCAACTGGTGTATACAGGCATGCCACTTCTGGTCAATGAGGTAGTACATAGCCATCTCCTCCCTCTGAATGAATGTGTCCAATCCCCTTTAAAAGCCTTCCAAGTTGAAAATCATTCCAGATTGCTCTGGAAAACATTAGGTTGTTTTGCACTAGAGATATGATATGGCCATCCTCCTTGTCTCTCATCTGGCTGTTTGGTGCAATTTCTACTCACCCTAGATGATCAGGAAATGGTATAAACCAGTAGAATTAACTGGGAGAGGTTCTTCAGATTTACATATTGTGGCCTGTATCTCTAAGCATTTGGGGATTGTTTTCTGTTTAGTATGGGGAGGAAAAGCTCAGCCATGATTCTGTAAACTGGCCCTAACAGCTAAAAGAGGAATTCACCAGACATACCCAAACCTGGGTGAGGATGTTAGCAGCTGAAATCCAGCACATCTGGAGAACACCAACATATGAAACTTCTTTATTCTACTTCGGTCTACTGGTCCAACTAATCCAGTGGTGTCCACACTGGCTGGCAGTGCTTCCACAGGGTTTCCTGCTCCATGCAAGGATGCCAAAGATCAATCATGTGACCTTCTGCAGGCAATGCGTGTGTTCTGCCACCAAGCTACAGTCCTCTCACCAAGTTGGGGAAAGCTGAATATTACTTCTGTGGCCCATGCTCGCCCGTTCTGTTCCAAAATACTGATCCATTTGCTTCATCCATTGGAAAGACTTGATTTAGAAGGAATTGAAAAAACTAATAAGAAGGAACCCTAACCCTAAACCAACCTCTCAGCCCCATTCATCAGTCCCCACAGAAACTTTATGAGGAACAAAAACAGGCAGGATTGTGACTTTAAACAGCTCCAAAAAACAACTCGGCAGCATAATACTTTAACTGGAGAGGAGCTTATTTGGTCTCTAGCTACCACCTGGTGGCCAATGTAGGTCTAGTCTTACAACCTATTTGTAAGTTATGACAGACCCAAGACCTCCTTTTCTCTAAGCACAAAGCCACTCATTGGAAGGGATGCAGACCAGATTTGGATGAGATATGAAGCACGAGCAGAAGTGGGCTGCTTCAGTCCAATTCTCTGGGTACCTGAGGCAAAGCAGGCTTCACTCCAAAGCTTTTCAGAATTAAGCTTCATCAGCATCGCATGTTCTGGAAATTCTGTCAGACTTTCTGCTTTTGAATCTCTGAATACTTCATGGGGAGAAAGTGTGGTTGAGAGAACTCCCAGTCTTAGGATGCGTTTTATCAAGGATTTTAATCACTGTTCTTTTGGGGGGAGCACAAGGGTGGAACCTTGAGAAGGCCAGTCTTTTAAGCTTACCCAACTTCGCTATTTTAAAAGACAAACTTTTTCTGAAAGGCAAAGACCAACAGTTTTCAGTCATGATAATCCTCTAGTCCCTGCACCTATCCTTTTGAAACCTTGTACATTGCTTATCTGGGGACAGCTTTGGAATGTTCACTATTTTCATACAAACTGCCCAATTAAATTGGAGCAGAGGAGGGAAAAGAAAGGTAATCAATTCTCTTCCTAAAATTGGAGAACAGCTCTTCCACATGAATGGGTGTACCTGTCTGAAACATTCAGTAATTCCCATAAAAATTAAATGGGTCAACAAAAGAATCAAAATACCAAGAACAAAAAATTTGCACACTTGTTTTGCTGACATGTTTGAGCAGGCATAATCCATAATCCCTTCCTGATATACTGCAAATATCATCCAATTCCAGCAAACAGGAAAATGGCTACACCTGTTTTTGGATATTCCATGACAGTCAGTGAAGAGCCTGAAGCATCAGATTTGAGACCCTCGCTCAGGCTCAGTTCTGAGTCAAATTCCAAATGGCACCAAACCATTTTCTGAAATGCTGAACTGGGGTCCAAATCATACATCCTGACTCACTATAATCCTAAGCCTGTCTTTTCATAAATGATGCTTGCCTGTTGGTTCCAAGCTTCAAACAGTTATCAACAACAAAATGCATTGATCATTTTTCTTTTTCGTCTCCCACCTTTTTCTTTCTGTTCTGGTTCCTCTGGTGGAGAAAGTAACCTAAGCCTTTACACTGGATGCATATATTTGCTTTTTGTTGTTATTTCGTTATCCTACCCTTTTCCCTCTTGCAAGGAATGCAATGTGGTGTACATAATCCTTCCATAATCCTTCCATTTTATCCTTTCCTTCCATTTTATCTTTACAACAACCCAATGAGGTGTGTTCGGCTGACAGTCAGAGACTGTTCCAAAGTCACCTAGTGAGCTTCATGATCAAATGAAGGCAAGAACCTAGACTAGAATCCAGATGTCCTGCATCCCAGGCCAGCATTCTAACCACTACACCACACTACCCCTGGAATCTTGCGTTTCATTTTGCAATAGCCTCAGATAGTCAAGATCCTTAAGGCTTGAGCTAGAGGGTAATAGGAGATAAGGCACTTCTAGGATTCCTTTTCAGATTGCTTTGGTTACTTTAGCAATACAATTCTAATGCCATTCTTAAGCCATTTAATACGAAGTTCTTAATAGTTTGGTTGCTGGATGCTTTTAAAAATGCCTAATATTATCCAGTATGAAGATATTATTATTACATGCATGAACCTTTATGTATTAAACAGATGCATCCATTTGAGTTCAATTTTGGGTCTGTGGTCCTTGCTCCTGCTTACACCTGAACCCCTGACACCCCGGGTTGCAAAAGCGCCAATCTGAAGCAGGTTAGCTCACCAGGTTAACACGGATTACCCGTGCGCGCAGCTTTTTGAATTTCCAGATGTGGGCTTTGACGCCATCTAGTGGCCTCCCGCAAGATTTCTCGCCCGCCTAAGCCCAGAGTTTATAAACCTCCCCGGGTTTAAAGTCGCCTGCGGTCGCTGCTGCGCTCAGCGAATGACCAGGCGAAGAAGGCGTCCCGAGGCACCTCTTCCCGTCTCCCCCAGTCCCGCCTTTAGTCTTCCTGCCAGTATCCCAGGGAAAACGCAAGGCTAGCAACGGGGCAGGTAACCCGGGGGTGGGCAAGGGCCCTGAGCTGCTTTGCGGGGGCTCCCAAGCCCTGCCCAAGCTGGCCCGCCCCACCCGCGCGGGGCAGGGCTGTGAGGAGGGAAGGAGGGAGGGACAGAGAGGCGCGCCCCTCGCCCCGCTGGCAGCGCGGCTCGCCCCGTGGGAGGGGGACGGGCGCGTCCCCGGCACAAGTGGCGGCCGCCCCCGCTGCTTGCCCACGTGCCCGCAGCCCGCTCGTGCCAAGGACACCCACCCTCCCCTGGGTGCGGGAGGGGCGCGTGGGGTGGGTCCCCGCGGGAGGAGGGCCAGCCGCAGTGGCTCCCCCCACCCAGCCGGCGCGGCGCCCGGGCGGGGGCGCGCCAGTACCGGCCACGTCCTGAGACAGGCTCGGGAGGGCAGAGAGGGGAGACCCGGCTGAGCGAGCCCCCCCTCCCGTGCCTGCGGCCGCGATCTTCCTGCAATCACCGCTGCGGGGGGGGAGGGGGGTAGGAAGGGGCACGCGTCTCCCCGGGACGAGCCCCAGCCGAGCATCCCGCTCCGCCCTCCTCCGCCCTCCTCTCCCCACCGCAGCCAGGGCAGTCGCTCCTCGGGGAAGTGAAGCTGAGCAGACCTCCTCCCACTGCGCGCCTCCTCCCAGCCCCTTAACGGACCCCCCAGAGCCCAGCGTTCCTCTGCTTGCCAGTGCTGGGAGAAGGCAAGGTACCCCGTGCCGTTGGTATCCACAGGAGCATGGGAAAGTTTCAGTTCCCGAAAGTGCAGCACTTGCCCCGCTCGCCCCCTGTCATAAACCAGAGCCTCTGGGCATTTTGCCATTTTGCCTTTTGGCTTAACCAGGGCTTCTCAGCTGGCTTGGGATCATAGAATCATAGAACAGTAGAGCTGGGCAGGGCCAGAGGGCCATCAGGTCGCTCCCCCTGCTGGTGCAGGACCCCAAGTCACACCGTCCCTCTCAGATGGCTGTCCGGTTGCTTCCTGAATGCCTCTAGTGTGGGAGAGCCCCCCACCTCCCCGGGTCACTGGGCTAGACCTGCAGTTCTGAAGGCTGTGTGAACAGCTTGGTTACCACTTATCTTCCCCTAGATGTGTGTATAAGCCTATGTACATTATAGGGAACTAGCTGTTATAATAGACCTATAAACTCGGGCAATAGGATTTCTACAGCAAGCCATGCAATCTGAAATGATGCATACCCAGGCATCCCTAAGCCACGGAGAATTACCAAGCCCCATGACAAGTCATGGCAAGTCAGGGTGGTTTATAAGCTACCCACAGGAAGCAGAAGCAGATGGCACACTGAGCCACCCAGTCAGTGCATTAATCCATCCTCCAGGAGTGCTTTGCCAGTTATTAAAGAAATGCCCATGGAATGCTTTCAGGAAATGGTTTGCATACTGCTGGCATTCTTGCTCAAGGCAAGCGCACAAGGGGGTGGTGGACTCATTGGTGTCATCTTCCACATGAAAGCGGAATGAGAGGCTGCAGCGCTAGGCGGCAGTACCTCATGCGCTGACTGTGGCAAGTTTAAATGAGGGGCATTTCACAGAAAACAGGAGAATCAAAGCATGTCCTACAGCAAAGGCAGAAAAGACCTTTCACTGGAAACTTGGTAAGCTGCAGGCTGAAGTGATACAAGCCTGGAAAAGCTTTATCCTTTGAGTCTGCTGGTGGTATAACCAGCCAGATGTGGGAAGACTGCAGCACTCTGCATGAAGTATGCGATCTTTTCCCCTCTTGTATGCAGAGATTTGAGAATTTAGAATTGCTTGCTGTGGCACTAATCTGGAGAGGGGGCCTAGTATGTTGTTCAGGCATAGTAGGAGAACGTCCTGGATGAACGTTCAGAAAAAAGTAGCTTTCCTCGGCTTAGTGCTGGTGTCACCCCCAAAGGGGCTGATCTGCCACTCCACTAAGATTTCCATTTGCAAACAAGCCCCTTTCTTCCATCACAGCAGCACCTACAGTGGCAGAGCGGGCTTTCTCCTTCGCCTTCCCAATTAGTCTTTGTGGGCTTTGAGTAGCTGCAACACCAGAACAGATGAATCTGCTGATGTCTTGCTTTGGTGAGCACAGTAGGGAGTGAAATTAGTTTCGATGTGAGGGACAACTCCTGTGTCTGGTGTGGGATGGAGACATCACTAAAGAACTTGTTGTGGAATGGCTTAAAGCCAAGGCTCCCAACCTGTTCACATCTGTGGGCGCATTTGGAATTTTGTCAGAGGTTCATGGACATGCCCACAGAATTGCTTCTATGGGAGTTCGCCCATTCATAAAATGGCATACTTGGTGGGCATGGGCAGTCACTGAAAAGCCCCATTCCATGTAATTTTCTAGTGGACATTACAATATTTTTACCTCTTCCCCCATCCCACACCCAAATACAGGTACCCCTGGACTGATCACACAATATTGCCATGTATATCAAGACCACGTTAATCAAACCTAAGAATCAATGGATTATGACATAATCAAATCTTTATATTTATTCTCTTTGAGTTTTGAAAAGAAACTTAAACACGTTGCCCTTGATGTTATGCATACTAATTGGAATTCTCCTTTGATTACAATCTTCCAGCCAAATAGTTAACAAATCTTCCATTTCAATCACCAATGCACTTTGCTTATGTTTGTGTTGCATACTTTCAGATGTTGACACCTTGCTTGCTACACTCATCAGCTTCAGTTAAAATGGTGCATATTGTTGACTCATTAAAGCCAAATTCTCTTGCGATCTTACCTTTACTTTCACCACTTTTAAATCTTTTAATTATATCAAGTTTCGTATCTAAGGATATCACTTTCCTTTTCCTTTTTTTCACTTGATTGCCTGATTCTCTCATTCTTCAACATAGTCAATGGGTTTGAAAACTTACAATGAATAATTGGAGTTTGCAATACAAAAACTGCCAACATCAGCCTCGCAGGAGCCTTGAGGTTGTGGGGGAGGAATGACGTAATCATGCCCACAACTGTTAGTGACAAATTTAAAATAAAACTCTGCCGTGTTAATCAAGGGATTAATAAGTTGCAATTATTTTTATTGTGTTAATCAAAACCTGCATTAATCAGAACCACGTTAAGCAAGGGATACCTGTAGTGTGCCACCTTGTCCTCAGTTTTTGTCTTCTCCACAGCCTTGTGAGATGGATTACAAACAAAGATCACATTGTAAGAGCAAAGGAGCTGCGTCTGTGGCAGGCAAGGGGAAGCATGGAAAATGTGGGTTTCCGTGGCTCTGTCTCCTGAAAGAGTGTCATTTCTAATGCTGCCTACAGAACCTGTCCTAGATTGCTTTAGGAATGCTTGTTAATCCGTGGCTCTGGAAATCACGCTCTGTATGGCTTGGAAGCTTTGACAACCCAGGTCCCAGAAGTGGGAATAAAGTGGCCAGATGCTCCGAGGACACAGAGTTCCTACACCTTTGATGGCTGTGTTCTTGATGAGCTGAAAGTCCCTTTTCTGTCCGAGTTTGAATCTGGTCACATTGTAAGACCTGTCTGCAAATATAAGAACAACCCTAAAGGGCTTGGTTTTAGGTAGTGGTCAGACAGCCAGATGCCTTTGGGAGAAGCTTACAAGCAAAGATTGGAAGACATAGACCTTCCCCTGCTATGGGCCCCCAGAAACTGGTATTCGTAGGTATACTTCCTCCAAACATGGGGTGGTTACTTAGCCCTCTTAATTTGCTTGCATCTATTCAAGTTATAACCTGCCTACTTTCCAAAACATGGCATTCAGTATGGATTCCATAAAGCTGACTAACCCTTTCACCAAAAAGTTATGCAAACAGACCCGACCCTGCAGAAAATTGCACAAATAGGAACATTCAGGCCAAAGGAGAATAGAACAAACTCCATCACCCTTGTCTTGGCTGGAGCCTTGAGAAATGTACAGGGATGAGAGAAAGGCATGTGAGAAGATCAGATGTTGACAGCTTAAGAAATCTGGTTGCTGTTGTCTGCACTTTGTACTCTTGGGGTAGCTGTTTGCCATTTGCATTGTTTATTAATGCCTCGATGCAAAGGGAAGGTTTAGCTGGCATATTTGGCTCTGGTTTACACATTCTTGATAAAGAATATTTGATATTATGTTGCAATTGTTGATTTTGCCTATTATGTAACCAATTTGAAACATTATGTTTTCCTGGAAAGAAAAATGACAAAACTTAACCTGGTACATCATGAGAAGGCAAGACTCCCTGGAGGTCAATCATGTTAGGGAAAATCAAGGGCAGGAGAAGAAAAGGGAAACCAAATATTAGATGGATGGACTCCATATGGAAAGCCACAGCCTTGATTTGCAAAGGCTGAGCAGGTCAGGACACTCTGGAAGGTCTCCATTCACAGAGTCACTGTGAACTGGAGACAATTTACTGGCACATACAACACTTAAGAAAAAAATTTAGCATTATTGAAATGTACTGCTTGAGTTATTACTGCAATGCTGTAATTCATGAATGGATATGCTATATTGTTTATCAGATGAAGATGCGGCAGAAGAAGAAATTGGCTATCTACTGTTCCAAATATCCTGCTGATTCAACAGAATATTTGATTCAAATTGGCTAGGTACTGTTCCAATTATCCTGTTGAGCAATTCTGCATTCCAGTGTTATGTGACATCAAGTCATCTCTGACTTATGACGATTCTATGAATGAAAACCCCCCAGAATGTCCTATCCATGACATCCCTGCTTAGCTATTCTTATTATAAACAAGTTTCAGGCCTGTGTCTCTCCGTAGTCATCTATTTCTCCGGTAAAGAGAACTGGTTCTATCCAACACCAGCATGGCTAACCACTGGGGGCAGGGAGGGGGAAGAGCACTCTGCACATGCATGGCACTTTGTTCTTGTTTGGAGCTTTATTAAGTGTCATGGCTTGAGGCCTGGCAATGAAGAGATTTTAAAGACCCTGTCGGGTATAATAGAGCAATAAAATTATATTGTTCAACTACAACTTCTGTCATCCCTGATCATGAGTCATGCTGTGTGGCCTGAATGGGAGTTGGAATCCAACAACATCTGGAGGCCAAAAAGTTCTTCACCCTTAGTTTAGAGAAGCTTTCCCTAGCCTGGCGTCCTTCATTTGTTATGGATCAGAGCATATAGCATGCTCTGGGAACTGAAGCTGGGAACTGAAGTCCAAAACATCACGAGGGCACCCAGGTGGGAATGGCTGGGCTAGAGTGAAAGACTAGTATTGAGCAAACCCAATCTCAATCTCCATCATGGGGCCATCCTCTCTCTCTCTCTCAGCCAGTGAATGCAAACATTTATGGAACAAGCTCTCTAGTGAGGCGCACCTGACACCAGGTATTATCTTTCCAGGGCCAGGTTAAAATTCCCCTCTATGCCAAGACATTTCATGTCATACAACGACTTTTTAATAGCTTTAAATGTGTGTGTGTGGCGGGGGGGGGGGGGGTCACATCTTCAGAGATCTAGTTCATTTAACATATTAAAACATATTTAAAATGTTTATCTGTTGAAATGGCTTTTGTATTGAATTTTATGCTGTTTTGATTTCATCTGTATTGTGTTTTATTGTTTTTATGAAATGTTGCTCATGGAGCTCTGGCTATTGGCAATTTATTCACTATAAAGTAAAGCAATAATAATACACACATCGCTCAGTTCTTATGATTACCCACACATTTAGGTAAGATTTCAGCAGGCCCAGCAGGCAAAGGCAAGGTTCACACGACACACTGCCACCCACCCACACTCGAGACCAAAAACGGGCTATACACGGATTGTCTGCAAGCTCAGGTTGTGTGAATCTAGCGGTGCTAGGAAGCCACAGTGTATTAGACACAAACAGTTCAGGGTTCACAGCCCCGCCACTGCAGGTCGTCTTCATGGTTCCATGCCCATGGTTACAACCCAGTAGGGTTCCAATAGCCCATGGTTCAACGACAAGCCACCCGCAACTGGATTGTGGGTTGTCAAGTCGTGCTCTGAGTCAGGCAGCTGATTTGCTGGGTGCGTCGCGGAGAGGCATCCAACTGCCGCTTCGCTGCTTGCTACTGCATTTCATCCCCCCGTCCCCGCGCAAGGGAAGAGCCTGCTGACATCTTCCAAAGCAGGCCGGCGGCCTCGGGCACGGGCCGCCGTCCCTTGCGGGGCAGGCGCCATCGGCGGCTCCGGCGAGCCCGTCTCATCCCGGCCGGTCCCGCGCAGCGCAGCGCCCCGGCTGCGGCGCAAGGCTGCGGCGGGCTCCCCTCGCGGGAAGGCGCGCGCCGGCGGACGGCGGCCGCCGCCTCCCGAGACAAAGGGCCAGCTGCGCGCCGGCGCGGGTTCCCCGCCCAAGCCGTCCTCCCTTCCTGCGCCCTGCCCCCCTCCCTTCCTTCCTCTCCTCCTCCTCCTCCTGCCTGGCCTCCATCACGTGGGAAGACCGCCGCGGGTCCTTCCAGCAGCCGCCGCGCTTCGTCGCGCACGGAGAGGGAGGCAGCCGGCGGCGCGCGGCACCGGGAACGGCGGCAGAAGCGGCCCTGGCCGAGCGGCTTCTGCTGCCCGTCTGCTGCCCCCCTCCCGCGGAGCTCCGCTGGAGCGAGTGCCTTGCGAGGAACTTTTCTCTGGAAGCGAACCATGAAGCCGCTGCTGCTCCTCGTGCTGGTCCACTTCTGCCTTTGCGCGCAGTTGGGTAAGTCCTCGTGGGGAAGGCAGCCCACTCCAAACACCCCTAGGCGCGGAGCGCTCCGTAGTGCATCCGTGGATTTGATTGGATTTGCTCTTTCTCACACTCACTCACACCCCTCTTTGGCGAACGGATGCCTCCCGGGTCACTCGTACCTTCAGCAAGAAGCAGCCCGCCAAACGGTTCGCGGCAACAGGTTTCTTTCATGCCAGACTACTCGCCACCGCTCTGGCAGGGGCTGCCGAAAGCTGCAGTGGCGCTTTTCTGGAGGGTGCCTGACTGGGGAAGGCAGGATGAGGCACGGGCGGCTGGGCAAATCACAGGCAACCCACTCCAGCCGTGGGTTGCCTGCCCACGAATACAGTTCAGCCCTGTGCTGAACAGAGGGAGGTTTGCTATTTCCATAGGGAAACTTTGTCAGCCTGTTGTGGCAAAGCTAAGCGAGAGTCTCGTGGCACCGTAAAAGACTTGACAAATTAAATTTGGCATAAGCTTAAATGGACACTGGCCAGGACATGGATCTTATAAATGGGACCGTGTCCCAAAAGCTTCTTGAAGAATCTCTTTGCTAGTGCGCAAGCTGCTGCAAGACTCTTTATTTTTGCCTTCTTAACTCTGAAGTCACTGCGGACCTCTGGCTGACCTGCAATTCGCACCCCCAGCTCCATACTGGAAGAGAGGCCACAGCTCAACAGCAGAGCGCATGCTTTGCATTGGAAAAGGTCCTTGGTTCATTTCCAAATCAAATCTTGATTTTCCAAAGGTGCATCTGCCTAGCCAGGCTGGCACCTATTGGAGGCACTGAAAAGGAGCTGCTAGCCAGAGTAGACATAACTAAATGAAGAAACACATGCATCAGAGGCTTCCTTCATTTAAAGTTTGATGGTGGTGACTGTTTCTGATGTTCAGGGGCAAGTGTTGCTGCCTTTGCAGCCAGAACAGCAGTGGAGCAGGGGGGATATGCGTAGGCTTCAGCTTGCAAATGTTTGCACATCTATACAAAACTAGAACTAAGTGAGGGGGGATCCCCAAATCAGTCCAAGGATGACTGATTAGCTTTTCTGTTTCCTTCATTGCTAGCCTTCCAAGTCTCAATCTCCTCTGAATTTCTTGGCTGCGGTCTCCGTCCGAATGGATGAGTGAGCCAGGATTTTCCAAAACTTTAACAATTTTCTCATTAATTCTCCTGTAGTCGTGATTTTGAACTACACACACCCAGACAGACACTGAACGTAAGAACAACCATGATGGGTCAGACCAAAGGTCCATCCAGTCCAGCATGCTGGACACGTGATAGCAAACCAGCTGCCCACAGGGTCCCTCAAGCAGGATGGCTGCAAGACCTCCTCCTGGCCGGCTCCTCAGCCATTGGTGCATGTAGGAATGCCAGCTCTGGTAAAGAAGGTGGCACATGCCCAGCAAGGCTAGTAGCCACTGATGGTTTCCTCTTCCAAGTGTCTTGTGTTGTAACCCTTCTGTATTGTCCAGGACTTTCAAAAGAAATCTATTAAAGATTGTTGCCATTTGACTGGTAATGCCATGAACCTCTGAAATCCCGTGTGAATGCAAAACCTCCACACTGATGCATGCCCCAGCCGCCCCACCTGACTGCTTTTTTTTCTGGAGCAAAGAATGCAGGTTAAGGCAGCCTTCAAGCAAACGCAGTTTCGTACCTGTTGCAAAACACAGGAGGCTTGGAGTGATTCAAGCTCACTGAGAGCTTTTCACAGCTGGGACATCCACACTGCGTACTTATTAACTGTGTTGCATGTAATGAACAGTGCAGTGATTTTAAATGGGGACTAAAATAAAGCTCTTGTTCTGTTCTAGACCTTGAATGTCTTCAGGGTGGAGGTCCAGTGAACAATCTCCATAAAAATGCCACTGTGTGTAAACAGAGACTTGCCATGTGAAGGCAAAACATTGCCTTGGAAGTAAATTGTGTTGGTTTTCAGAGAACTTACTTCCAAGTGATGCTGCAAATTATAGGCATATTCACTGAGAAATAAGTAGCGTGAGGCTCAACGCTGCTTCCTGTTCTGTTATGGTGGCCAGCTCATGGCCCAGTCTCAACCATCTAGCTGTTATGCTGCAGCTGATATTAGCCTTTGCCTTTTCATCCGGATGTGGTCACAGTTTCTGTGCACAGTTCCTATTTTAGGGGTGACAGTTTGCATTAGTTTGACTTATGTGGCCCACCTGCAGAATGCATGACACTTCCAGAAGGAACATAAAAAAAAGACAAATTCCTCTCTCAAGGACTTCACAGTCTGAATTTTGAAGGGAAGACAGTAGAGCAAAGCAGGGAGAGGATGTCAGGGAAGAAAGTGTGGTTTGTTACACCCACTTAAGGTGCAATACTGTGCAGGTTTACACAGAAGTGGGTCAGTGAAACATCCTGCATCAGTGCTCATAGAAACACAGTTTCAGTAGGAGATAAGAGTCTGTGTGTTGCTAACTCAGTGGCATTTGGAGAAGGCAAAGGATGACTGCTTGTTTGGTTCTTAAGAGGAACTTCCAAGAACCTCAGTTGGTTCTCAGCACCTTATCTGATGACTCTATGCCATTAGAAGGCAGTTGCTCCATACCTCTATCCAAGAATGTGAGACTTGTGACCTAATTGTTTTGGCCCACAAATCCCTAGCCAGCGTTGTTGTTGTTCAGTCGCAAAGTCATGCAGACTCTGCGACCCCAAGGACAACGTTCCTCCAGGTTTTCCTGTCCTCCACCATCCCCCGGAGTACACCCAAGCCCATACCGACCTCTCCAGTGATTCCATCCAGCCACTTCAACCTCTGCCATCCTCTTCTCATTAGGGGGCCACCGAGCCAGCATGGCCAGTAGTAAAGAATCAAAGACCTTGGAGGACAAGTCTCCCATGCCTGCTAAGGGGTTTTGCTATGGTTCTGCCATTGAGCTTGATCTTCCATGAAGGTGTTGGATTGACCTGTCATCAGATGAGTGACTAGAGAACAGATTAGTGGCTCCTGGGGGGTTGGTCTGTCCTTGTGGAAGACTGTTTGACACTGCAAAACAGGTGAGCAGGAAAAATATTGGCAAGAGGCTGCAAGAAAATACTTTGAACTTTGCATTACCACCCTTGGGGCAATAAATCAGATTTGTGCAACATTTAATGTGTAGCCAAATGCACTGCAGCTAGATTTTCTCTGAGCAAGGTGGGCAACACAACTGAATCAGCAACTTCAGTAACATCTCAGGATCTTTCTGGGGAAAACGGGAAACTTTCCAGAAATAAACATGGCTTGCATATCACTGTCTAAATGGATTTATGGCCTCCCTCTGAAGGCCAAACTAGACTAGACGGTAAACAGCCATTAGGAATCTAGTTTCCTACTGCATCACATACAAGGGATGTTATCTCATTTGTGATACCATAACTTTTCATATTCTTCCCCCCCAAATTCCCCATTAGCAGACGATCATGTGGAACAGAGATAAGCAAACATAAAATGTTGTGATCTCATGACCCATGGTAAACAACATGAGGTAAAGCATTACTGGGAAGAGGGAAGAAGTGAATTATAGGTGCCATGGGCATTTCCAATGAATGATACAAAGAAATCCAGATTTCATTTGATAAAGGACAGTTTGTGTACTCCTGGATGGCGAAGCAAGTTTTAAGATGTTGCTAACAGTTGAAACTAGAGAATGTTATGTGTACATAGCCTCCGAATTTCTCTACCTGATCTTCCATGACAGTTCTGATCTTCCCATCTATTTTCCCAATATCGGAACCTGTTTTCCCCAGCCACTGTGCCAAGGAACAGCTGTATATATTGGAAGCAAAATACAAATTTGCAGAGCCATTGTTGCATTTCATCTAACATCCTTTGACAGTGAGAATGTACTGTGTAACTATTGTTATTAGAGCTACTCGTAAGCCAAAAGGAGGAATGGTTTGCATTAACTTTTTTGTTGGTCTCCAAAGGCATCCGTTCACTGGCAAGTCTTTATCCCCAGGGATTGCTGCAAAAGAAGTCAGAAGCTTTTGCCTATATAAGAAGCACTGCTGTCACTTCCAATGGGCCTTGCTTACCCTCAACAATCATCATGTTCATGCTATGATCCCTGATTGGCCAGGATCACTTATGCAACCAGTACAGGAACCCTTCAAACTGCTCTGAGAATGCAATTGCATGATTTGGGACCATAGGAATCTTTAGAAGCCCCCTCCCAAGACTGTAGACACTTCTAGGACTCCAGGAGGGGGATGCTGAATTCTGAGCACCCTTCCTCTTGCAGCTGCCACAAAAGGAACTGCACCAGCTGCTTCCTGAGATTGCAAATGTAGCCTTGGGAGAAGAAGGCATTCCAGTGACTGAGGAAGGCTGAGAAGAGGTCAGATAGAAGGACTCCTATAGCTGCTCCAGCTGCAGCCCAGCCTTCTGTGCCTTCTCTTGATGGCCCATCCAAAGGAAAATGTCTTAAAAGAAGGACAGAGGGGCAAGAATCGCTCCCACTGCTTCTCCGGCTCTGCTGGCAGCTGCCTGGCATTGAATGATACTCAGAACCCTTCAGGACTGGAAGCTTCTTTCTGACTGCATAGGTTCATTGACTAGAATTGGTAGCCATAACCACCTCACAGCACGGTGGATCCAGATTCGCCTACATGCAAATGCTGCCATGTGCAGAACCTCTCGCAGGGGGCCAGTGTTCCCCAGATGAAAAGTCTCCCCTTCCCACAACCACCCATCATGGGGTGCTTTCCTGGCTTCTGTGCAACTTTTTCCAAATTCTGAAAGGCTGAAATGGCTCTCCTCAGGCTTACTTGCTAGCATGAGGAACTTTAAACTGAACCAGGAGTGCAGCCCCCTGAGGGCTTCTCTGACACAGAAGTCAGCCCCAGAGCTGAAAGGAGTTCTGCACCCTTGCTTTCAGACTTCTGAGCATGTGCAGCTGCAGCCCGACCCATGATGGGCATGTGGCGATAGAATGAGCTGCAACAGAGGAGCCCCCCCACCTGCATCCCCCAGCCCAGTAACTTCACGGGAGGGGCTGAGGGAGCTGTGCTGCATTTCTTGTAAGAAAGAAAAATACTTGAGTAGATTCGGAAGGCAAAAGGTCATGGGGGCTTTTTAAATTTTGGAAATCCCTGAAGAGAAGCAATAGAAGAAGGGTGGAAGGGAGATTTTCTGAATGCCATAAAGATTACCAAAGGGGCCTGAAGACACTTGGAAATATTTCAAAATAACAGGTTGGAAATTGAGCCTAAGACCCTGCAATTTTAATTTTTATGTGCCTTGCAGCACCGGGATGCAGATCCCTTGCCAAGCTTTTGGGATAAAGACTCAGATCACATGAAGGCAAAATGGCTTTGTTGACATGCACCATAATATGGGAGGGAGGAGAAACAAAACTGCCTCAGATGCAGAGTTTCAACAGATAGTGCAGCGTTTAGAAGAGGGCACTGCTCTTGTAACCTCAACTGACAGGGAAGTTCAGCTGGTGTAGCTTTTCTGAGCGGAGAATGCTGAGATGGGGAAGGTGCCTGTGGAATGGCTGCTTCTTCTCCTGCAAGGGTTAGAGACATTGAAACTGTATTGAGAAGAGGTGGTGGTTGTCTGTCTGTCTTCTTTCTTTCTTTCATGGGAAAGGGGATTTCCTGCTTTTCTTACAAAGCACCTGCCATTAAATTCATAGCTACAGCCACAATATATAAAACCCCAATGCTAAACCAATGAAAAAGAGCAGCAGTATTAATGGAAAAGTAGAATAAAGGGGGGCCCTCAAACAGCAGAAAAAAGAGACAGTAGCCAAGGCGTGGGCAGCCGGGGCAGGGAGAGCATGCTTTTGCCTGCTAGCCTGCTAGCAAAATTGTGGGAACCATGCAAAGCTGAGCTAACTTTTAGGCTCCCCCTCCTGAGCATTCTCTACATATCTGTTGATCTTAAATGCATGCTTTCCTTTCTCCTCTTTGATGTTTTCAGATATGTCACTCAACTTACAATTTGCCCTAGGCAGGTTGCAAAATTCCTTGGCAAGTGCACAGGTAGAACAGAAGGAATTGTATGCATGGAACGGTGACAGAAGCTGCGGTGCTACTGGGTGCTTCGTGTAGCAGGCTGCTATGAGCCTTCGCCTTTATCCCAGGGCTGATGTGTGGAGGCCATTGAGGCGTCCTACTCTCTTTCTTTTGCTTTCTCCCTGGGTCTCTTTCATACACATTCACACACAAGGGAGGGACTGCATCACCATCTGATCTAGGTCTGCAATATCGCGATGCATTTGTTACTGAACAGGTGCCTGGGCAGAACAGGCCGGAGAAACCCAATCTCTGGAGGACCAGTATCCATACCTTCCATGGGAAGAGCCAGCTCTGACTGCATTTCTCTGGGGAAAATACTCTGTGGCATTCTGTTCGCACATCATCTTTTGCTTCCCATTAGCAGGCCAACTTGCATTCCTTGTAGCAGGAGGAAAAGGCATTCAGCTCCTTGTACTTGGGGAGGATAGCTAATACCCTGGAAGACAGAAAATTCAAGGTGATCTTAGAAACATAGAAAACAGAGCAAGTCAGAAGGGGTCTCCCAGGCCATCTAGTCTGACCTCTGGCACCAGCTGGCTCCGCTCACGACATGCCCACCATGTGGACGTCCAGACTATCCTTGAACACCTGCACCGATGGGGCCTCAACGACCTCTCGTGGAAGCCCATTCCACACCCTCGGGGTCCTGACTGTCAGGAAGTGCTTCCTGGAATCCAAATGGAACCTTGGCTCCCTGAGCTTTGCTCCGTTGGAGGCGTCCTGCCTTCCTCTGCAGGGGAGAACAGGTCTCTACCCATCTCCATGTGACACCCCCTCACATACCTGTATGTCGCCAACATATCCCCTCTGAGTCTCCTCTTCTCCAGGCTGAAGAGACCCAGTTCCCTCAGTCTCGCCTCATACGGCATCCCCTGCAAACCGGCCACCAACCTTGTGGCCCTACACTGCACTGACTCCAACCTGGCTATATCCTTTCTGTAATGAGGGGCCCAAAACTGAACACAATACTCCAGTTGCGGGCACACTAGAGTCGTGCAGAGTGGTAGTAATACCTCTCTTGATCTAGAAGCCATGCTTCTGGCTATGCAACCAAAGGTGGCGTTCACCCTCTTGACCACCGCATCACACTGCTGACTCATGTTTAGTCTGCAGTCAACCAGTACCCCGAATCTTGATAGCCTGGAGCACTGGGCTGAAAGCAATGGAAGCAAATTCTATAGGGACAATGGCCAAGTTCTACAGCTAGGAAAAGGGAACCGAATGCAGTTAAGAGATAGCAATACTACTATTTATTTTTATTGATTGATTTATTGATTTATATCCTGCCTTTTTCCTACAAAGGGCTCAAGGCAGCTTACATCATTCTCCTCCATCTTGTCCCCACAACAACAACCCTGTGAGGTAGGTTGGGCTGAGAGTCTGTGACTGGCCCAAAGTCACCCAGTTGGCTCCATGGCCGAGCAGGGACTAGAACCCAGATTGCCTGAGTCTCAGTCCCATGCTCTTCACCACTACACCACACTGGCTCTACTACTAGTGAGTATTGGAATTGTTATAGATCACAGACTGAATATGAGTCAAGAAAGTGCTTTGGCTGCAAAAGAAGAGAAGGAAAAGCAGGAAGAAGAAGAAGATGATGAAGCAGAAGCAGAAGAAGCAGTTCTATAGGAAGTTTTATATTGGGCTGCTATAATAGAAGTATGTCTTCCAGATCACATGAGATGCTGGCTCCCCTCTGTCTGCTCAACATTAACTAGGCCCTATCTGGGTCCCATTTTGACACTGCATGTCAAGAAAGATGCAGACAAACTGGAAGAAGTTCATTGGAGGGCAACCAAGATGACCCAGGGACTAGAAACAAAGCTCGATGTAATTGCTGGGCATGTTTAGCCTTGAGAAGAGAAGATTGAGGGGAGATACAATGGACCTTTTCAAATATGTGACAGGCTGTCTCACAGAGGAGGGCCAGGATCTCTTTACACAGGCCATGGCATAATGGGCTTAAGGTACAGGAAGCCAGATTCGAGCTAGACATCAGGAGAAATGTCCTGCCTATTAGAGCAATACAACAATGAAACCAGTGGCCCAGGGAGGCTGTGGGCTCTCCCACAGTGGAGGCATTCAAGAGGCAGACAGCCATCCGTCAGGGATGCTTCAAACCGGTATCCTGCACTAAGCAGGGGGCTGGCTTGATGGCCTTACAAGACACTTCCAAGTCCACCATCTGTGATTCTATGAGGACCTCACTGGGGAACCTGTCCCATAAGCAGATGGGGCAGCTTGCAGGGACAGCAGCGGCAGGGCATGCTGTGGTTCCCAAAGGCTTTCCACAGAACACTTCTTGGGGCATACAGCACCTGGGGAGCTAGAAATAGCTGCAGATGGGATGCTGAGTGGCTTGACCCTGCTGGATGTGGGTGGCCATGCAGGATGGGCTCCAGTGTGTCCTGACATGCCTGGCAATGGGCAGGAGGAATCATTCGTTGGATGGCAGCAGCTCTTTGTGGGGTGATACTTGCCTGGCTGAGGTTGGGTAGGGCTCTTCCAAGGTTACTGCGCGGATGAGTCACAGCTGCTTCACTATGGAAAGAAGGGGAATTTTTAAAGGTTGCTGAAAAGTAAAGCAGCAAAATTGGGTTGAGTCTGCCACTGAGTAGCGTTTGGAAAGTGAGCTTGCTCATGAGGAACAGTGTGTTTTTTGGCTCCTCTTGCCAGGAGGCTGTGTTGATCTTTTCAGCAACCCCCATTATGAAGCTGCCCTCATGGGTTCGGACAATGCAACTAGCCACCACAGGTATGGAGTACCCTTAAAAAAGCTATGGTTTTCAGGGTAGCTTATTGAAGAAAAATAAGAAATGCTGGCAAAACTATTCAGATGCCACAACAACCCGCCAAGACCTATCATCCATGGTGGGTTGTTATCACATCCAGACCATGTCAGTGGTTTCCTGGACTGAGGTGTGACACAGAGGCTGGACCAGTTTTATCGCCCAGCCCAGCTGAAGTAGTTAAGTTCCACTAAAGTCAATGGGCCTACTCACAAGTAAGTTTGTCTATGATTGTATCAATATGGCAAAAAGACCCATCAAGCAGGATTTTATGAAACACTTATTTCTGAAGAAACTTTGCTGTATGGACTGTGAGACAGATCCCATTTCTGATAGCACAGGCAGTGTGGAAATCCCGCGCAAATGTGAGTGTAAGTTTCGGCCAACTCATAAGGGCCTGGCTTGATCAGACCAAAGGCCATCTTGCCCAGCATTCTGCTCACACAGTAGCCTGTCACTTGCCCATGAGACACCCCCAAGCAGTGCCACCTTCCCACTCACGTTCCCAGCAAACGCTACACAGTCATACTGTGCAAACGGCCAGTGCTGAATGGCTTGTTCTCCAAGTCAAAGTTTTGGAGATTATTCTGAATATCCCAAACGTGATGCAATTTTCAGCATGAGGAAACCATTCCATGTTGAAGTCCCATTGACCTTAACAGGTTGGGTATTTGAAAATCTTCAGTGTGATTTGCAAATTCTGAAATGAATACAGCTTCCAGCTGCAATCGCAA
Organism: Varanus komodoensis; assembly: GCF_004798865.1. NCBI lineage: Eukaryota > Metazoa > Chordata > Lepidosauria > Squamata > Varanidae > Varanus > Varanus komodoensis. The sequence continues at coordinate 52,966,050 of NW_025335941.1, forward strand.
ACAAGTAGCTAGAAGTGAAATATTGTGGTGTCTCAAGGCACTAATTGCCTGAACCATCAGGTGATTACCTCCTCACAGTGGAGAATTGACTACAGCACCAATGTACAGAATGCTCAATTGTGTGATTTTAAAAAAGCTGTATCAATATCATATGGGACTGCTTGGGTATTTGGAGCCTGGAGACTTGATGCTCTGAAGGTACAATAGTGGTTAATGCATATTGATCAATGGGTTTGTGCGTTTTGTTTCAGGGAGCACCCAAGAAAACAATTCTACCACCAATTCCACTCTCCACCCTACAGTCACACCAACAAGTAAGTCTGCTTTGTTTTTCTTCCATTTGTCTGTTAGGATGAAAGTGCTTGCTTCCATAGCCTCCAAACCAAAGACAATGCAGATTTTTAAAAGCCAGTCAGCTTAGAAGATACTGATTCCATTATGTGATACCACCCACTGAGGTGTTGCACAGAAAATGGCCTGAAGAAAAGCAAGGATATCCTTGCTGCTGGCTCTGCTCAGGGATGTATGTGGCACGAGCGTGTCGAAATCGTCCCATATGGGAGGTGTCATAGCTCAGTGGCAGACCACCTTCTTTGTGTGGAGAAAGGGCCAGGTTCCATCCTTGGCTTCTCCAAGCACTGGTGGGAAGGCCACAGTCTAAAAACATAGAAAGTCAGTATATATAACATTGGCCTAGAGAGGCCAGTGGTCTGATTTGATAAAAGGCAGTTTCCTATCTCAGACATGTAATCTGAATTTCTTATCAAATTAGCATAAGAAAATGGATCAACATATAATTGATGTGGCATTAGATTTCCCACATCTTTAACAGCCATAAATGTGAGAGGAACCCTATCCATTCTGATTTACCTAAAACTTATTGTGATCCATTTCAAGAGAGGCCCAGACAAGAAAAGTCCACACTGACCCTGATTGAAACTCTGATCTAAGCAGAAAAGACCAATATTTAGTGCAAGCTAACAAATAAGTCCAATTATATAAAGCAAGACCTTTAAGCTGGATTGTTTAGCTTAGAAAAAGTGGAGAGAGGTGTTTAAAATTATGCATGGTATGGAGAAGGTGGAGAGGGAGACATTTTTCTCCCTTTCCCATAATGCTAGAACTCAGGATCATGAAGTTAATTGGTAGAGAATCAAGACAGGTAAAGGGGAGCTTTCTGTGGTAAAAGGGAGCTTCCTGTGTTCCTATCCAATGTTTCCAAACTCCGGCAAATGGCACTCTCAAACCTGCAAGATCTTCTTTAATTCCCATGTGAATTACAAACCTCATTAGGTATAAAAGTACCTTGCTGCACTTTCATTACATACATACATGTCACACATTCCATTTCCTGTAATCACTGGGCCAGTGACTTCAGGTGCAGTCCTATTGCAGTCCCCAGAAGCCCCAGACTTGGGGCATTAAGGTCATCCTATGCAGAGCAGGAGGCATGGCAGAGGTAATCTCTGCCTCTCTGTCTTCCCATCCTGCATATGTTGTTAGACATGCTTTTTGCCCACCTAGCAAAATTATTACAGAGGACGAAGGAAGGAGATTGGAGAGGTGTCACAACATTTTGTATTCTGACTCTCCAATCTCCTCCCCTTTGCATCCACCAGAAAGCCCCCTTTCCCTTTCTGTAAGGTCACGTTCGCAGCCTCAGAGAGGCAGCTGGCAAGGTTCTTTCCATGCCAACTGCAAGACTATTCCCTTAGTGGCTCTTCTCTCTGTATCAGTTCACTTCTGCTTGCTATTGCTAGGGTCACAAGAGAGTCACAGCCCTGCTCCTCTCTCTCAGCTCTTCTAGTGGGTTTGTGGCCCACACTTTGAAGAACCCTCAGTTCCCTCCTCCAGTGTGATTACCAGTAAGACACACATAACCACCGAAATTGTCTTGCATTCATGGTTGTCCATTCATTTACTATTCTGCTTGAGCAAAACACCGGTTAGCAGCTGCACGTCAGTAGGAAGGCTGGCTAGTGCTTAATATTTGGTATGCAAAAACATTAATATTTATCTCAACTCTGCTATTCAGAATTTTCCAAAGTTAGAAAAATGAATCCTGGAATCTCTTGTCAGATGAATCATGTATTGGAAGGTTAATAATGACTGAGTATTCTGGGTGTTCAGCTAGTGGCCAGAGTATGGTGTGAAGGTACACAAGGTGGCTACCATGTTGAAGCTAAGCAGGCCTGGGAATGGCATGAACGTGGAGGGGAGACCACCTGGGAACTGCATGTAGCCGCAATGGGAGAAAGGTAGAACATATGTATAATAAATAATAGTGAAATTTCACCCAGTGAAATGTGCACATTAAATGTCTGTGACTTTGTTGTTACTTGGAAGAACTTTTCCCAAATTGCTTATATAATCTGGTCTCTGATCCAGAGTTGTTGTAGTGCTGCTGCCTTTGACAAACTTATGTTTTGGGCAGACACAGCTCTCCCTTCTGCGCTTGAACCTAGAACAAAGACATCAAGGGCAAAAGAAAAAACAAACATCCCCACATCATAGATTAATTATGTGACTAGAAGAAGCAAGAACAAGGCAGTCTGCCATGGGCAAGTTAGAGCAAGATGTGGAGCAAGAAATCCTTCGCATCCTTTTACTGGAGAAACAAAAGTTGGCATTTGAAAACACTTCCATTTTTATATTTCTCTCTTTTTCTCTTTCTTTGGTAATAGTTAAATACTCTGGATGAGCTCAAGCCTTTAACAGATTCAACACAGCTTTAATCTCTGTTGTTTTGTTCTATGTTGCTATTTTTAAAAATCTTGGCTTAGGGAGCGATGAAAGTTCACATGTTGTGTTTTCTAAAAGGACCTCACTGAGCTTGGAGGGATTAATGCTGCCCGTGTTTTTCTAAGCTATCCGCTCCTCTTTATTTCTTACAAAATATACACAATCTGAAAGTGTGTACTGTGCTGCCCTGCTGTGGTGGATGCACTGTTGGTGGTTTTGGGTATACCAAGGTGTGGCTCTTTGAATGGGTTTCCAGACTTGTTCCTATGTTCCAAAAGAAGTTACTTCTGAGTAGGCCTGCTTTGTTTCATAGAGGATATAAAGTCATGGATTTTAGGGGCTTTCAGAGCTTCTTCCTGTGTTCCCAAAAGCTGCTTTTCTGTGTGGCTTTGAGAATATCATATATCATTATCATAAACCTTATCATTAACACTGTAATGTCTGTGGGGACTTTCTCCTCCCACTCATGAACTTAAAGCCATATGGTTTCTGTGTGATGGGAGCTGCTACTGGCGGAGCACATGTGTAGTCCAGAGACAATTTTTTCTGTGGTTCGTGTGCTCTGATGCATTAAGCTCACACACTGGCTACACACTTGTTACTCCTGGCTTCAAAAGCAATTTGTTCTGTTTCCTTTTCTGTGCAGTTTGGGTTGCAGCTGGAATAAGAAAAGCTTGGCTTTGAAGCAGTTCTTTTGTGTTCTATGTTACAATGTATAAAAGGATAAATTTGGAGTTATCCGAGAATATTTTCCAAGTAAGAAACAAAATGAGAAAAGTGGTTGTCCTCTTCAGCAGCAAAATATCCTGGGTTACCATTTGTGTGCATGTGTGGGGACTGTTTGACCTGAATGAGAAACCGAGTTAGTGTCTGACCGGATTCACACATACTGGCAACCCAGAGTATGGGTGGCACATTGGTTGCCGTTGAATTATAGGCTGTTCTTGAATCATGAGTTGCTATTATGTACAAATCCTGTGCCTTGATTTAACGGTGGTTGTTAATCATAAACAAGCCAGAGCAGAAAACCCGCCAGCAAACTATGAGTTCTCTTCCTGGATTGCTCATTGCTATCATTTGCACATGGCTTCATGGTTCAGTAACAGTCCGTACTCTGGGTTGTCTTTGCATGCGAACAAGGCCTCTATTTCTTTCCTGCATGTACATGTGTGAAGGGGGCAGGGAGACCTTCAATATATGGGGTTTTTTCCTGTGTGTATATGCTGTATGTCACGAAGGAGGAAGCTTGTGTTTGCATTTGTATTCTCTATAACGAAAGAGGTATGTAACTCCTTTGCTTCCAGGAAAGCACTGAAGGTGATTTCCACAAACACACATTGTATAAAATGTATTTGCTTTATTGTGCATTGTTGCCTGCATGTGATCCACGCACAAATGTTGTATGTGAGTCCAATATTGGCAGTGGAGTGAGACGCTTGCTGTAGATGCCTTCATCTACAGCAAACTTGGCTTGCTTCAGGGCCACTCATGACCATGACCCAGCCCTGGTTGTGTGACTCCTAGGACAGTATTATAGAGTGTCGTCCTTGGTAGTGGCAGCATCACGATGGTGCACTTATGAACTTAAAAGTCCCTTGATTTTATGTGGAATGGTAGCTACTGCAACAACAGAACATGGGTCCAAAGGAGTGCTTTTCTGCCTCAGTTCTCCCATTCTGTTGTATGGGTTGGCGCCTACTGGGGATCCAAAGACTGTTCTGCTTTCAGGGACTCTTGACTCCACCTTTGCAGACCCATCCTCCACTGGATTACAAGAACTGTAGTTCAAAACAACTAGAGAGCATCAAGTTGTCTGTTCCTGGCATTCCCTATGAAAGGCCCTGTATGTGATATGAGATGGTTATCGCACATTTAGAGCTTATGCACACACAGGCTTGGCTCACACATAATACCAGCCCATTATATAGATTGTTGCATTCTGGGCTGTTGCATTGTACAAATCCGGCCACATTTGTTAGCTGTGAACAAGAGAACCCACGGTTTTTTGTTGAGTTGTGAGCTCTGTTTGGTTTAGAGTTTGTGGGTGCTCATGGACTTTTTTGGCAAGCTACAGAGGCATTGGGAAAGAGTGATAAAAGCCAAAACAGCCACTCTACCTGCCAGCATTACAGCCCCACAAAAGTATTTGAGATACAGGAAGGGAAGAAGAGGAGGAGGAAGAAAACAAACAGCCCATGGACTGAGAAAACAAGCCACAGTTTGTTTGGTGGTCTGTGAGACAAACCTTGGGCTAGGACAGCAAAGCATGAGTTAAATACACCACGGGTAAGCTTTATATGTGGGTCTGCCACACTGCACTTGTGAAAAGTCACACGGAACAGGAGTTGGGGTGACTCCAGTGGGCACAGTCCCTCTTCTGCCTTGGCACACAGGGTGGCCATGGTCATGTATGGACGGTTGAAGGGCCGGCCCTGTTATGAGTAAAAGGGCTGCCATGAAGCATGGAAGTGTTTTGCACCTTTTTATGGAGACTGAGCCGCGTGAGGGAGGTGCCAAAAGTGCACCGGGATGGGCCCTTTGGAATCAACGGGCTTCGTGCATTCATGGAGCTCCTCAGTCAGACCGCCCTCCTTGCACTCCGCTGCACGCACACGTCACACCAGAGTTCCACGCATAGCGCTAGAAATACGACTCCTGGTGGGCTTGACCTCTGCTCTAATAGTATTGGAATACTTACATGAAGTGAAACATCTTTCATGTTTGGCAAAGGTAGTCCTCTTTTGGAGGATTTGCTTATCAACATTTGACATCTGTTTTCTGCATGTGTTTATGTGTTCCTGTATTTTATGCATGCTTCACCGAGGAACTGAACCTCCCGGTCGTGACAAGGTGAGTACATCGATGATTCAGTGCCTAGTTAGGCCTCATAAGCCTTAATCAATGCTGTTTCCAAGCTGCCTGTGGGGAGTTGCTAAGTGTGTTTTTGGATGAAAAGAGAAATAAATGGGATAAGACGTGTCTGAGATGGTGTACAGTTTCATTTCTGAAACTGTAGCTCATCTATTTGTAACATGCCAAAGACAAGTGTTCCTACAACTTCCTTCTTCTTTTAAGGGTTTTGCAACAGGGCTGTTGCTTTAGAGCTCTCATGTCAACTGTATAAACTCTGTGCTGCCGCTAAAGATGATGACTAAACATTGCCTTTTGAGATTTAAAATATAATTAGGCTAACGAAAGACCTCAGTTGGAGAGTGCTTCACATATTACAATGCTCATGGAAGGCGCTTCTCAGAACCTTTCTCAGTACCGGCACCCTCCCCCCCACCCCGACTTTGGAAAACTCTTGTGAAGTTCTAGAGGCAGAAGATTAGACATCCTTTATGTGGAATTTCTATTCCTCAGGAATGTTATTTAAGTTGTATTTTGGTACTATGCTTCTGTTGGTGATCTTTTTCAGCTTAACTCTGTTTTTTGTTTTTTGTTTTTATTAATAATTCATGGTCAGGACTGCAATCTAGCCCTGGTCTTGTTTTGGCAGCAAAAATGCAGCTTCTCTATCCCCTATTTTCAATTACATAGTCTGTCTGATTTCTGTATTAGCCTTCTGGTGAAGTCCATATGTACAATCATCTAATCATTGCTTGAAGTTTATATTTGTACTAAGCAGATAGTTGGTGTCACATAATTCTATGAGTTATTTGCATACTTTGTTTCTGACCCCTCAGCAAAATTCTCCCATAATATTGGATTTTGCTTTGTTTCCTGCTTTTGTATTCCAGTCACCTACGATTACCTGCATGTATTACTTTTAATATGTTATCAGTTTCCACCTGGACATTCGCATAAAAGCTGCCAATTTTCTTATTTTGAGGATCTGTTGTTGGAAAAAGGCTTACATGATAGTTGTATTGATAGGTTTTCAGAGAATACAGATTGACATTACTCAGTCCAACTTTGTATTTTAGCCACTTACAACCTGTGCTCCATCCTGCCTCCGTATTAGATCCATTTAATTTCTTCTGAGTTAGAAATTTCCAGAGTAAACCTGTTGTGTTTGTCTGACTAAAAATGCCGCATTCCAGTCCACTTTTGCTCACTCAAACCAAATACTGCTGTACTTGGATTGTTTTATAGGATTTTCAAGGTAAGACATATCCAAAGTGGTCTCCCACCGCCACCTTCTGCACAGCGCTGCCCAGAATCGGGTTAAGCTTCACTGCTGTTGCCTGTGAAAGATCTGCTGCCAATGTCTCCCTTGACTACTGCTGCTGCTGCCCTGTAGCTGCCCTTCAGAAGTTGCTCAGCCCCCATCAGCATGAGGGACATCCTTTCCCTTCGCCGATGGGAGCATCACCCCCAGTTTGCTGCCTCCGTTTGACCAGTCCGCTTTGGGCGAGCCTGGTAGGAATCCAACCTGTGAGAGGGTGTGGCTTTCTGGCAGAAATGCTTTTGGCTCCTCTGACACTCCCAAAGCCTCTCAGCGGGTTTAGGTATGCACCTGACTCTTGTACGTGGAGCTGCCCATGGCTGAACCTGAGGCTTTCTGTGTGCAGTGCAGGTGCTCTGTTACTGAACTAATAAACATGATTGGCTTGAATGGCATAAGCTCCTGGCCACACAGGGAGTTCAGACAATGATGCCGGGCTGGGCAGGGCAGGAGCGAAATCTCTGAACAGTCCAGTAAGGACATTTGATGACATTATGAAATCTCTGCGTGACAAAATAGAAAGGAGGTAAAGGGAAGTATTCAACTTTAGAATTCTGCTAAGATATGATAAACTTTGCTCATGACATTATGTAATCTGATTACAGTAGACTGACCCTGGGCAATAGGTTCCAACCCCCCCACTCCACCCCACCCCACCCCCCAGCGGATGCCTGAAACCATATCAAGCACATTAAACCACATTTATTTATGATTGTGAGCCGCCCCGAGGCTTCGGCGAATGGGGCGGCATAGAAATTTTCTAAATAAATAAATGCTGATATATGCAGTATTTTTCTGAAACATACTTCATGGTCGCTTGTTCCCCATTTTTGTTTTTTTGGAATGGAGTCAGCCGTGATTAAGTGAAACCACGGTAGTTGAAACAGCGGGTACAGGGGTCCTACGGTATCAGCCTTAAGGCTGCTTCTCTCTGGTGTAAGCACACCTTTCACATTAAAAAAAAGCATGCAGCTCTCATATAGAATAATCTTTTTCATGTTTTTTTGTAAACCATCCAAAGACTTTAGTAGTGGATGGCATATAAGAACTTTAAACAAACAAACACACAATCTCATGCATGGGTTTTGCAGCGGCCGCACCGTTCTGGCCTGGGGAAGTTACTGTTTATAATCGGCTTAGCAGGGCCCAGTGCAGATAGCATCCCTGTACTGCAGTTTCCCCCAACGTGGCGCCCTCCAGATGCGTTTGACTGCAGCCCACATCCTTTGCAGCCAAGCTGGGGACTGGGCGGGGGGCACGACGTTGGTGAATGTCGCTTTATCAGGCATTTCCCATCGTTTCCTGCCATACAGTTTCCAGGCTATCCATACATTGCCCTGGGTGCGTTGGAAGCACACAGTTCTCAGTGAAGATTTCAAGTCCCTGCTTGCCTTCTCAGATGCCACCCCCAAGGTACACATAAAGGGTTTCAGTGGGAGAGCGCAGAGGTTACTTGGTCACGCCTGTCTCTGCCTTTCAGACTTCCAGCCACTCCTGCAAGGCCTTTATCCAGAGCTCTCCAATTCTTCTCCCCACTTTTGCAGCCTCCTAAAAGCAGAACTACAAATGGTTTATCAGGAACAGCAGGTCATATGGCTTGTGATATAATCTGATCTTGCAGCGATAATGAAAGCATACATTCGTTGGGGTTTATCAGCTAACATCCTGCCACAGCTTGACCGCCAGACAAGGTTTTCACAGATTTGTTCAAGCGTGTATGCACAAAACAAGAGTGGAAACAATGAAGAAATTTGCTCGTTAGAGAAAGGTGCTTGGGAATGGCTAGGAACCTGCTTGCATTTCTCAGGAGCCTCCCAATATGTGAAGAATTGGCAGGAAATAATGCACGTTCACCAAACTTCTGCTCTTTACTGGGAGGCATGGACTGTGCTTTTCTTCAAGCTGCTCTCTTATTTTCCACCCAATTTTCAAAGCACATCCATATGAATGCATATTTTATGTATATTTGGCCCACAGGGTAGATGCAACCAATCTTCTTTTCATCACTGGTGAAATTTAACAGCAGCAGTAAAGGATGGGGAGCTGTTTGTGTATTTCATCCCTGCAACTAAGTGTGGCTTACCAAGGTTAAAACAAATCGTGGAATGCTGTTTCACCAGTTCACCTTGACATCCAATTTCTTCTTACCTTTAAGGCTGAATATATTAATCACATTTTTCCTCATTAAATGGCTAATCAGAGGGTTGATGTGCAAATACCACGGGGAGTATGGGGGCAGGAAATCAGAATAATGGGGCCTAGGAAGAAAGGAGTTAATTTGTGCAGATCACATTTTAACATGAAGCTGCCGAATTCACACTTTAGTTTATTTATTCATTTAAAACTTTTCCATACCATCCCTTACTGTGCAAAGCAGTACAGATACCTAAACTCAGTTATCCTTTGATATGCGCACTTCTATGAATTTTGCAATGCTGTTTTTATGTTGTTGTTGATATTTTATTATTTTATTTTTAATTATGTATTTTATTATGGTAAAGTGTTCACAAACATGAAAACAACACTCAGATAACAAAAATGCATACTGTTAGGGAAATCACACACAGAAATGTACATTAGTGAACATGTGTGCAAAAATGCATATGATTTTTTGTGGGGATTTTCAAAAGAAATTAGGAAACTGATTCAAAAACAAGATAGAATTAACGTAAGATTGGAAAAATGAGAAAACAAAATGGACAATTCATCCATACTGAATGCATTAATCTGCAGGGTATGCTGTTTTAATAATATCTTAATATTGTTTATTAGAAACAGAAAAAAGCAAGTCAGAAGGGATCTCTCAGGTCATCTAGTCTGACCCCCAGCTCCAGCCGGCTTCTCTCATGTAATCCCCAATATAAATCATAATTCACTTTTATTTAGTATTGAAAGTTCTTCATATCTATAAGGTGAAGTAAACATGTGGCCTTCTAGATGCTGATGGCCTCCAACTCCGATCAAGCCAAGGCAGCATTGCCAGAGATGAGGGATGATGGGACTTGTACTCTAACATTTAGAGAGCCACCTGATATGTCATCTATGAGTCTATGATCTCCTTACCCTTTAACACTTGCCTGTTAGGTAGCTCTGTAGGATTACCCCCTTTGGAGCTCATCTGCTCCTGGGGCATCCAGAAAGGTACCTTCATTTCTGGATAGGAATTCACTGAATGTTAGAGCCTTCTCAACAATTGCCCTGGCTCTAGAAGACGACCACTGCATGGCTTTTTGTAGCCTTATTTCCACATCTGTGGACCTGTTACTGCTCTCCTAAGCTTGAAGCACCAGGTAGAACACATTTTTAAACTCTGCTGGCTCCGATGATGAAGATCATGGTGATGGTCATGACATTCCATTTATATCGCTCCTTTTTCCTCTTTGGAGGAACTCAGGGCATCTTACCTAGCTCCATTTCATCCTCACAACAACAACCCTGTGAGGTAGGCTAGGCTGAGTGTGAATAACTGGCCCAAAGTCACCCACTGAGCTGCATGGCCAAATGGGGATTAGAATGCAGATCCCCCAGGTCCCCAGTGGAACTTTCTAACCACCTTGCCAGCCTGGCTGTCTATATTGATTTTAAAGTTTTACTGCTTTGTAGGGCAAAATAGGAAGTGACCTCATTGTGAATCAGGCCATCTAGCTCAATATTGTCAACTCTGACTGGCAGCAGTTCTCCAGGGTCTTCAGGCAGACAGCAACTTGGAAGGATCCAGAGATCAAACCAGGAAGCTTTCTTGCTGCATAGAAAGTGATCGCCTTTGATCTGCGGGTCTTCCCCTTTGAAATGCCTATTCTTCACAAACACTTCAAGTGCAATATTATGCTGTGTTGTGCATTCTCTTGTTAATATGCATGCAGTATATTAACGCTGCTGTTTCACTATGTTTCCAGAAAACATTAAACCAAACAGTACTTCAGCCACCACCATCCCTAGAATTGCAACAACCACTACACACACCCGTTCTGTGCCTTCGGATGTCACAGCCACCACCATCAAAACCATGGTGACCACAACACCCATGAACACCACAGCATCCAAAATAAAACCCACCTCACCAGCACGCAATGGGACCATGTTGCCTTCCACTCCAGTGACAGGTACGTGCTGATCTTTCTTTTCCTAATGCAACCCAGTTGTTCCACCTGGGTTGCACCTTCCTTTTGCTGCTTGTTTGGAAATATCCTTGGAGTGTGTTCTCATTCTTAAGAAGTGCTAGGAAACAGCCAGCCCAGAGTTTCAGTGATGAATACTTGAATGTTACAAAGATCATACCAATATTTGTTTTAGCATCTGATGGCTCCAAAACAGACTGTGGATTCCCTGTTCTTGGGGTGATTTTAGAATACAAAGTGTGGTTTACACATTAGAACAGCTTTCCTCAACCTGGTACTCTCCAGATGTGTTAGTTTGCTCTTCAAGCAGTTTAGCCAATGATAGGAGTGACAGTTCAACCATTCTGGAGGGAACCATTTTGAGAGAACCTGAACTAGGGCATGTGAGAAAAAGAAGGGAAGAAGATGAGGAGTTTGAAGATGGAGCCCTATGAGGAAAAGTTTAGCCAAGAGAAGAGCCAGTGAAGAAATGATGTGACAGTAGCCATGTCCAAAAATTTGAAGGGCTGTCACAGAGGTGGTAGAGCAAACTTGTTCTCCAGGAAATGGGATGCAAACTGATGGGTTCAAATAGAAGGAAAGGAGATTTCAGCTAAACATTATGAAAAATGTCCTGGCATTATCAGCTGCATGGCCATGGAATGGATGAGCTTGGATGTCTGTTGAGCCCAGTGATCACAAATATGTTTTGCATGCAAAGGAACCCAAGCTGAATCCCCAGCATCTCCAAGTTGGAGTGTGAAGGTCTTCTGTCTGAAATCTGGGAGGGCTACTGCTGATCCATATAGTCCAAAAGAGAGGAACCTCAAGTGAAATCCACACTTCCTGGGATCCCCAGATGGCCATGCCCTTCTGGTCCCACCATCTTTCCACTAGCCACCAATGATTTGGTGGTTTCCTAGCTGTTGTGTGTTATTTTCCTCATTCTAAAAGGTTGAGTTACTGGCAGTAAGAGCCTTAAGCTACAACGTGCTGGTATTTTGGCCCTGCCCCTTTGTCTTAGACCCCACCCACCACTTGATTATGGCTCTCAGATGCATCCCCAAGACTGAATTCTGATCCAGTTCAAGTCAGATTCCTACATTCCTAGTATACACAGAAAGTGGAGAAGTCTACTAAGATTTCTTACCATGGACTCAGTAGAAAGATTCAGCAGAGGCTGCAATAGATAACATTAAGATTGGTAGTTGCTGTGGTGCTTTTCTGAGAAGAAGACATGAACTGATCCTAAATGAAACACAGAAGTAGCAAATTGTCCCCTCTCGGGTAACCAGAGAGGAGTGCCTCCAAAGGCACATTGGGGTTGAACTGCACCATGGCAGAAAATAGCAATCTTAGGAAGATCTTCAAGAACTGAATTTTACAAATTCAGTCTGCAAAAGTAAGTGAGGAATTGCCTGAAAGGCAAACCTTGCCTAGGCTACCTGAGCAAAGAGGCTTTGGAGAATCAATTCAGTAGAATTGGTTTTATGAGAATTGGTTCTGTGACAAGGGGAGAGGTTTCGTAGCAAGTTCCTTCATGCTCATCAGTTATAAGTCTTTAGCAAGATAAATAAAATAAAAATAGAGATGTGAGAGGACATGAAACTGCAGCTGAGATGTATAAACGTTTGTGCATCTTTGTGTCTCCTTTTTTTTAAGTCACTCCAAAAGCTGTAGCACCTCAAGCTGCACCATCAGGATTCAGCGCTGGCAGTTTCATCGGCGGCATCGTGTTGACACTGGGACTTCTGGCCATTGGCTACATTGGATGCAGAGCTTACCATGCAAAAAGGGGCGTTCAGTACCGAACCATGTACGTATTATGTGTGTGTGTGTGTTGGGGGTGCCTATTTGTTGACATTCCTTTCTTAATCATGAATTTGACAAACATGGCATAATTTTGAGCAGCTTTTCGAAAATGGGAATCCTTCCTTTGAAACTGAGTTCTTTCTTCATTTCACAAATTCATTATTCTGTCCCAGCACAGAGGCCATGGAAGCACTGAGGTGCTAGGAACCTGTAGATGTGTAAGGCCTGTGATTACTAAACAAATAGGTACAGCATGTGACAGTGCCAGCACCCACAACCTTCCTGACCTATTGGCCTACTAATACAAAAATACAGCAGTGTAATTAATGGTGATGAAACAATGGAAGATTCTGTTCCGCACTGAATTTTCTTTGTACTGAATGTGGAATAGCTAAGCAAGTTTTCAGGATGATAAGCACAAAGTCAAGATAAAAGCACGCTGAGAGATTTGCATGGATGATACATTTGGCACAGACTTTTATGCAAATAGAGGTGAGCATCTGGACCTCCATCTGGCAATGTTCTCGTGTGCAGCAGCGGGGAATTCCCCGTTGTTCTCTCTGACCTCTGAGATAGCAGTGGGAGAAGCTGTATGTGGCAGGTGCCAGGTTCAGTCGCAAGCATCTCCAGGTAGGGCCGGGGGGGGGGGGACTCTTGTCTGAAACCATGAAAGCCCATTGTCCCCCAACCTTGTGCCTTCCAGATGATTTGGACTCTGGCTCCAAGCCCTGATCCATGGATCATGCAGTTTAGGCTGATGGGTGTTACGTGCAATGTATCGGAAGGACAGTGGGCTGGAGACAATGCTGAACTGGACTGACTTGGGAGAAGGCAGCCTCTGTGCTTCTGCCCCCTGCTGCCCCAGTAGGGCCCAGAAGTTGAGTGGTGAATCCTGTTTACGCCATGCAAGTATCCTTCCCCAGCAACCCAGGAATGCTCCTGGGCACAAGAACAGGCCCCACGCTGGAGCTGAATGTTCCTGCAGGGCAGGCTAGGTTCCGTTCCCAGTGCACAAACACCAAATGTGCCTCTGAACTGTACCATGACCCTCACACTGTCGCTAGGAAACAAGTTCTTGGTGGCCCTGCAACTCTGCTTGCTTTCATCCCATTTTATTCTATTTTATTGTTATGCTCAAGATGCACACACCCTCATATCAATGGGAATAGTGCATTGCTAGACCCTTTGTAGTCATTCCTAACAATGAGGGCTCTTTTGGGTTTGATCTGCAATTACTTCCTCTGACTTGCTTGATTAGGTGCTTGTCAACATCCCCTCTTTTGAAGTATTTCGGACCCTTGCTGATCCCCTGCCCTTTCTCTTACTAATCAACAGCAGACTTCCATGCCGCCTGCTGCTGTTCGCAAAACATCCACCTTACATATAGCACGTAGCATGATCTTAATTCTGAGCAGCATTTTACTTTAACCTTCAAACAAAGATCCACTCTTCTGTTCTGGATTGTTTCCGACTGCTAGAGTCTGCCCTAGTCCCAGAATATCACAGTTCTGTTCAGTGATCTTTCTTCATTTATAACCATCTTTAGTAAAATGGAAGAATTGGTATGTGATAAATATTGTTGGCATTTCCTTTCAGAACGGCCAGTCACTATTTTATTTTTTCATTTGTAAATTCCCATATGGTCATAGACTCCAATTAATGTAAGGAATGCACTGCCAGATGTATGGTTAATTTTGGGATTCATAAGTCCTTGACAGTTTAGAAAGTCTCTTGCTTCTGACTGCAATAAATCCACTATATTATGTGACCACACACACATTTTTGACCTGTTTTCATTGTCCTGTGTCTTCATTTTATTTTAAAAAATTAATCTTTAAAAATCCTATATCAATTCACTACAAGAGGGATCAATTATATAAAAGTTGCAGCCTTGAGTATACAAGAGCTGAGCTGAGCTGTCTTGTCCTGCTTTTATTTCTTATTGCACACATTAAATATCTTATCCCTGATGTATTGTTTATAGGTACAGAAGTATTGGACAACTGAGTTCTGAAAATCTGAGAGCCATTCCAAGAGATGATAACTTTCCTTGATTTAAACTAGCACCTCACAGTATGGTGCCCTTCACATGCATTGGCCTCCAACTCCCATCAGCCCTTGAGCACAATCAGACAGACAATGCATGACAGTCTGAAGAGACATGAATATATGAATAGGGTGGTGCCCCCATCAGGGTCTGAACAGCACCAACTGATTCCCAGTGAAGCATTTGTTGGCTTGCAGCCTGAAACAGGCAGGGGAGGGCTGAAAAGTGGAGACAAAGGGAAGGGGGAAATAAGCATAATCTTCCCTGGTATCCTGTCGCCAAGGTCAGCACCCATGGTACTTTTGTCTTCACAACAACCTTGTGAGGTTGATTATTGAGAAATAGCACCTGGTCTAAGGTCACCCAGTGAACTTTATGGCTAAAGCAGATTTGAACCAGGGTTCCCAGCCCTCTGTGAGGCAAGCTGCAGTATGATTATTGTTGTTACTGTTAAACCTTTTTATTTTCCCAATGCTTTAGGATTTGATGGTTTTAATATGGGTTTTATTGTGATCGGTTAAGATTTTGACTAGGATGCGGTGTTTTATTCTATTTTGTCTTATCGTTAAACCGTCCTGAGACCATGGTATGGGACAGTCTAAAAAAGCTTTAAATAAGCAAGTGAGTAAGTTCTTTGTTGGTCATCTGCTACTGCTCTAAATTCAGCCTTTAATATTGCTGATTGTACATGAATTTTCTTTTTCCAGTGATGAACATGATGCCATTATTTAAAGTCTCAGCTTGAAAGACAAATGGTGAAACCTCCACTATGACCCCTGTCTTTGGAACCCCCCTCTGTGCCAGATGCAGGCCTTGATGAAAAATTGATCACAGCCATCACAAGATGCTTAACTCATTTGTGATCTGTGCCTGTCTGCAAGAGTCCAAGGGACTCCACGAGGATTCTGAATACTTCACAGTGTCTTGTGTGACATATAGATATTCTTTGGAACACAACTGGTACCTACTGAGCAACCACGTCTTCTTGGAAAGAGCTTAATAAAAGGATGCTGCCCAGGTAGCTGGTCTGCACAGAAGATTAGAAGGCTCCATTCTCTAACGGAACCCAACTTCTGATACTGTGTGGTGACCACACTTAATTTTGCCACTCCGTAAGTTGCATGGTAATTTTGTAGAACACACTGGACCAATAACAAGATCGTTTTCAGAAATGGTGGATGGATCCAAAACCAACTAATTTCAAATTGTTTGCATTAGATTTCTGGAATGAGGTTGTTGAAGGAGGATTTCTTTTGTTTGTCAATAATCTGGAGAATTTCAGACATTGAATACTTCTTGTTGATTGTTTAAGAAAATATTTGTCTACTTTCTAAAGCCAAAAAGAAAAAGAGATGAGAGAGAGAGAGAGTGTGTGTGTATATCAATGTTGGGTGGCAGCAGGCCTTGTATTGGATCAGAGGATGGGAATTGTCTTTACTATTATTTGTTTTCCATTTGGTATGCCAATTGTGTACCAATCTCTGCTGGGTCTGAGGCATATTTTGAGTCTTGGAACATGAATCAAATTGTTCTGACCCTGCAGGCAAATTCTTGCAATGTTATCCTGTTCCAAGTTCAGAATTGGCACAGCTTTGAGAGTTTGGTGGCGTAAAAACAGTCACTCAGCTGGGTCTTGGAATGGTGGAAAACACTTAGTCTGAGTTCACTTTACCAGGCATAAGCCCGCAGGACTTCATATGAATTGGGTCTTATGCAGTGGACTATGTGTTGTCAGGTTGCATAACACAGACAACTGTGTGATGGTTTGATTGTCTGTATTCATACTTGTATGTGTAAAGTGCAAAGGATGTTGGGGAAAGATTGTTACGACGTTTCCTCTGGGAATTTTAACAACTTGAATATATCACTTACTTCAAAAATGTGAACTGGGGAGAGACAGCAGGCTTTTAAAAAGATAATTCATTGTTGAAAGAGGCTTTGCTTCCCATGGTGAACACGAAGAGGTGGGCAAAGGTAGATCTGGACCTTTTTGGTAGATCTTTGGGTGACTTGGAGAAGACCAACAAGGGTTTCTGACTCCCAATTGTTTAACAACAACAAAGAATTAGTTTCCCCCTCTTGGCACCCCATTCTGAGCTATACTGCTGAAATCAAGAAGACTTGGGGTAACCACAAGTATATTTTTCTGTGGAAGGACTGTATGCGTCGGTTCTGGTCCTCAAAAGAATTTCCTGGGCTCAGAATTCTTCCAGTGTATGCCTTTTGCACAAGACCTCAGTTGGTGGTTTTCTCAGGGTTCTAAAAAAAGCAAAGATTCTGCAAACCTGGTGGTGTGCACATACATTTCTCCAATTTTGCCTCTGTACAAACATGTACTTTGTCTTTTTTTAATGACAGAAATCTTAAGGGAAAAAATGACCAGATGTAAAAGTGGGATGAGTGTCCACCCATGCACAGTGATTCCTCTTTCAAAGTGCCTTCAACACTCTGGGGGAAAAAATCCATTTTCGGTCTTCTTTTATTTCTACTGAGGAGTTTTATGCACTGTTCATAGGCTGGGATAAGTAAATTGTACTGTAGTGCCATTCAGAGGCTCTTGTTTCCTGCTAGTACCTCTGCTTACTTTCTTCAGGACCTCTTCTTGGGCCCCCAAGTATAACCAGATTTCTCTTGCCCACACACACACGTGACTTGAACGCAAAGTGTGCTTAATATTTTCCGTACTTTCCTTTCTTTCAAAAATGGCTGTAACTTAATAATCCTTAAGTTATTTTGTAATCAGAGCAAAGGCAGTGATGTCAATGACTCTTTTATTTCTTTAAATTTGGCAGAGTATTTCGCTGTTGTGCTTGTTCCTTCGCTTGCTGTAATGTGGGCATTCCTTGGATGGTCCCTGGGGACCTCATGGTGCAGTGGAGAAAGTTGGAGCATGTGTTCAGGGGAGGGGCAGGTTACCATCTTCAAGCAGAATAATACCTCCTCCAATTTACACATATATTCCAGATATGAATCCTGGGGATTTTAGCACCTCAGTTTCACACAACTATTTGTTTACTTCAAGGCACAAACCCCATTATTACTGGAAGTGCCAGTCACAATGCCTCTTCTCTCCTATTCCACAATATCTCTGCTAAGATGTAGCCCAAAAGTGTGATGTTCAAATGCATTTTTCCCAGATGTGAAGAGACAAGGTCATATATGTAGATAGGACTGCAGGGTATAATCCTTGCAGCCAGTGATGGAAGTGGATTGAATGGTTTTCTGTAGGTCCTGTAATGTTTTGCCAGTATTCCATTCCTATCTCTTTTTTGCCCATTTTCACTGCTTCTTATGTAAGGGTTCTATCAGTTTCATGTTGGAGTCAGTTCTGCTCCTGTATGTAAGATCTGTCAAATTTACCACAAAACAGAGATGGAGGGAGATAATTTTCAACACTTCTTCCTGGCAGTTTTCTATATCCTTTTATACAGGGATGATTTTAACCACTTCCCTTCATGAAACTGAGGCTTTAGAACTCCTCATACAAAATAGCACAATTTCCAACAAACGCCCTCAGTGGAGAAGTATTTACACAATTAGAGGCAAAGAAAATGCAGTTGGTTAGTTACTAAAGGTCCTCACACAACAGGTAGTTCTATGAAAATTAAGCACCATTGGGATGGAAATGTCCACTGAGGGTCTCACAGTGAATTCTTTGAGATCGCACATGTACCTTGCAGCCATTGCTAAGGGCAGGTACTCTCATCTTGACAACAAATATCACCTTAATAAAAGGCTGGCATTTAATTATTAGGGCTTGGATC